>NW_027053825.1:0-21000 GCF_011386835.1 Chrysemys picta bellii | reverse complement strand
CATTTTCAGCCTCATAACTATGTACATGAAATTACAACCTATCCCAACAACTCTGGGATTTGTGTTCTCTTTGGCTAAAATCAGAGACTTGTTCACCAATGGAAATGGTGACATTAGAACAGTTTTGCCCAGTTCTCCCAGAACTGCCCCAGGAGTGGGTTTGCCGCCACCAAGAAGGCAGTATGCTTCGTAGAGAACTTCTTGAGTCTGAAATAGAGAATGAGCCTCTGGGGAAACCTGGGCAATCGAACATCCATGGCTCAGGTCGAATAGAGAAGGGGGCCCAGGCCTAAGGAAACCCCTTGTGAAGGGCTACATTGGGCCAGAGTGTGCACCTGTAGTATCCCCAGGGACTGAAACACAGGCCACGCCCTTGCAAGGGGCCAGCTGTAACGAATGAGGGCCGACCACTGAAGGAGACCCAGCTGAGAAGATGGGTGCGGGTGGCGTTCGTAGATTATTTCATTTTGGGGTAAGAAGACCATAGATATTAATATTGCCCTTATATACAGTGTCTGTGCCCATTTCTGTTCCTCAGAAATGTGTGGAGAACTGCTTGGGCTGAAGGCTTATGTGGTCCCAGATTCAGTGAGGGGAATGAGGTGCTGGGCTTGGCTGACACAGATTTGGGGCAGATGTTCATACAAGAGCAGTTAATAGCGCTACAAGTCTCTAGATCTGTGCATGTAAGAGGTATTCGTGGGGACATTCAGCCCTACCCTAGGGGCAGGAGATCGAAATGTTGGTGGTCATGGCCCAACACCTAGCCTACCTGATAGTATTGGTGCAGGACTGGGGACCTGTAACCTGTCTTGTGAGGGTGGCTGGGAAGGCAGGGTTGGCACTCAACCCAAGGAAAGATTAAGCTAAAAGAAATTTTCCCCTTTTCCAACCCAACTGTTCAGTTCCAAACCAAAGTCCTGCTGGGAGCAGTGTCAAGCCCATAGGGTCGGGGTGCAGTGTAATTGGGAGCTCCCTATGGCGAAGTCACAGGAACAGCCTCCTCCTAGGGACAACCCACTGGTTTTAGAGGAGGGGCCCAACTACATACAAAGTCAAAGGGAGGACCTAGTCTTCAGCGGGCTACATGGCTGGTTGGCTAAGGCAAATGGGATGCTGGTTGATCCTGACAATTATGCCAAGTACTCCCATTTTGAATCTCTTTGTGAGGGTGATGTGGGACAAAAAAAATTGGGGCCACCAAACACAACTCCTGATCTCAAAACTTTATCAGAACCAGGTGTTAAAACTGACCCAGGATGTACTGTGGTCTGATCACGTGGTAGCAGAGAAGACCCCAAAGAAGATACATGCCCACTTGTTTTTGTAAGAGGTTTATTGTGACATCCAAGATCATTTTGCCCCCAGCCAGCCCACAGGGCCTCCTCACTCCTCTTCCATTAGTGGGCAGACCTTTTCACAGAATTGGGGTAGACCTCATAGACTCATAGACTCATAGACTTTAAGGTCAGAAGGGACCATTATGATCATCTGGTCTGACCTCCCGCATGATGCAGGCCACAAAGCCGTCCCTACCCTTTCCCTTGATTCTGCTGTTGAAGTCCCCAAATCCTGTGGCTTAGAGACTTCAATAAGCAGAGAACCCTCCTGCCATCGATCCCTGCCCCATGCTGCGGAGGAAGGTGAAAAACCTCCAGGGCTTCTGCCAATCTACCCTGGAGGAAAATTCCTTCCCGACCCCAAATATGGCGATCAGTAAAACCCCAAGCATGTAGGCAAGATTCTCCGGCCTCACCCTCATTTGCCATTATACTAATTACGCTGTTCCTTTGACTAAAATCACGTTATGCCCTTAAACCATTCCTTCCATAAACTTATCTAACTTAATCTTAAAACCAGACAGGTCCTTCGCCCCCACCGTTTCCCTCGGAAGGCTGTTCCAATATTTCACCCCTCTGACGGTCAGAAACCTTCGTCTAATTTCAAGCCTAAACTTCCCCACGGCCAGTTTATACCCATTCGTTCTCGTGTCCACATTAGTACTGAGCTGGAATAATTCCTCTCCCTCCCTGGTATTTATCCCTCTGATATATTTAAAGAGAGCAATCATATCCCCCCTCAGCCTTCGTTTGGTCAGGCTAAACAACCCGAGCTCCTCTAGTCTCCTTTCATACGACAGGTTTTCCATTCCTCTGATCATCCTAGTGGCCCTTCTCTGTACCCGTTCCAGTTTAAGTTCATCTTTTTTAAACATGGGAGACCAGAACTGCACACAGTACTCCAAATGAGGTCTCACCAGCGCCTTGTACAACGGAAGCAGCACCTCCCTATCCCTACTAGATATACTTCGCCTAATGCATCCCAAGACCGCATTGGCTTTTTTCACCACCACGTCACATTGTCGACTCATAGTCATCCTGCGGTCTACAAGGACCCCGAGGTCTTTCTCCTCGTCCGTTACTTCTAACCGATGCGTCCCCAGCTTGTAACTAAAATTGTTGTTAGTCATCCCTAAATGCATCACCTTACACTTTTCACTATTAAATTTCATCCTATTTCTGATACTCCAATTCACAAGGTCATTCAAGTCTCCCTGCAGAATATCCCTGTCCTCCTCTGAATTGGCAATACCTCCCAGCTTTGTGTCATCCGCAAACTTTATCAGCCTACTCCTACAATCGGTTCCGAGGTCAGTAATAAATAGATTAAATAAAATGGGTCCCAAAACCGAACCTTGAGGAACTCCACTGGTGACCTCCCTCCAACCTGACAGTTCACCCTTCAATACGACCCTCTGCAATCTCCCCATTAACCAGTTCCTTATCCACCTCTGGATTTTTATATCGATCCCCATCTTTTCCAGTTTAACCAATAATTCCTCGTGCGGTACAGTATCAAACGCTTTACTGAAATCAAGGTATATTAGGTCCACCGCATTTCCCTTATCTAATAAGTCCGTTACTTTCTCGAAGAAGGAGATCAGATTGGTTTGGCACGATCTGCCTTTGGTAAAACCATGTTGTGATTTGTCACAATTGCCATTGACCTCAAGGCCCTCAACTACTTTCTCCTTCAGAATTTTCTCCAGGACCTTGCACACTACAGATGTTAAACTAACAGGCCTGTAGTTACCCGGGTCACTTTTTTTCCCTCTCTTGAAAATAGGAACCACATTAGCTATTCTCCAGTCTAACGGAACAACCCCCGAGTTTACAGATTCATTAAAAATTATCGCTAAGGGGCCTGCTATTTCTCGCGCCAATTCCTTCAATATTCTCGGATGAAGATCATCCGGTCCGCCCGACTTAGTCCCATTAAGGTGTTCAAGTTTGGTTTCTACCTCGGATATGGTAATCCCCCCTCCTGCATCCCCCTCCGTCTCGCTGCTAATATTCCTAATCCCTTCATTGGCCTCATTGAACACCGATGCAAAATATTCATTTAGATATTGCGCCATGCCTAGATTATCCTTAATCTCCTCTCCAGCTATAGTCTTCAGCGGTCCCACTTCTTCTTTCTTTGCTTTCTTCCTATTTATATGGCTGTAAAACCTCTTACTATTGCTTTTAATTCCCCTTGCAAGGTCCAACTCTACACGGCTTTTGGCCTTTCTCACTCTATCCCTACATGCTCTGACCTCACTAAGGTAAGTTTCCTTACTGATCCCTCCCCTCTTCCACTCTTTGTATGCTTTCTGTTTTTTCCTAATCGCCCCTTTGAGACAGTCGCTCATCCAGCTCGGTCTAAATCTCTTGCTTACTAACCTTTTTCCCTTTTTTGGGATACAGGCGTCCGACAGCTCATGCAGCTTTAACTTAAAATAATCCCAGGCTTCTTCTGCCTTTAGATCCATTAATATGTTTGCCCAATCCACTTCCCTTACCAGTCCTCTTAATTTGTTAACATTAGCCTTTTTAAAATTATAAACCCTAGTCTTTGACTTAATTCTGTTAATCCTTCCATTTAGTTTAAACCGAATTAGCTCATGATCACTGGAGCCCAAGTTGTCCCCTACAACCACTTCCTCGACGAGATCCTCACTACTCACCAAAACCAAATCCAAAATGGCCTCCCCCCTCGTCGGCTCAGCTACCACTTGATGAAGGAATTGATCAGCAAGCACATCTAGGAACATCTGAGCCCTACTATTGCTACTAGCATTTGTTCCCCAATCTATATCTGGGAAGTTAAAGTCCCCCATAATTACACAGTTCCTATTAGTATTTACTTCCTTAAACACATTAAATAGTTCTTTATCCATATCCTGGGTTGATCCCGGCGGTCTATAGCACTATCCCTGGAGAGGCTCTAGTAGTTCTTTTACCCAGTGTGAGTATTGCCCAGAATAATGTGTAACTAGAGAATCCCAAATTGCCAAAAATGCCCCTGTATTTCTTGCTCACAATCCAGGTGGTCCCACAATCCTCCACCAGCTTTTCACCTTTTGAATTGCTGTACAGGAGAAAACCTCAGAGGGTACTGGGTCTTTTACAGCAGTCTCGGCAGGAACAAGACACTTCTAGCCAGAACAGGGATGTAGCCATGGGTGGGCTTGAGTGGGCTGCAGCCCACCCACTTTGTATCCGAAGCCCACCCAAATCTGAGCAGGGGTGTAGTGCTGCCACAGCATCACTCGGGCACTTGAAATCCAGGATGGAGCTATGCTCTTGCCCTTCAGAAATCTACTTTCCGGCAGCTCTGCCTTGCCATTTTCTGAACCATCCCATGCGTGTGCGCAGCTCGGCAGGTGAAGTCCTGTGTCTGGGGGCACCAGGGCTAGGCAGAGAGTGTGATGTCGGGAGAGAAGCTGAGCTAGCACAGTCTGTCATTGCCCGTCGACCCGTAAGTTGGGGCCTACCCAAATTTCCACTCCTAGCTACGCCACTGAGCAAGAGTGTAATCCAGTGTGTCCTCAAGTTGAGAGAGAGAGACGGGATTTCGTAGGGGGCTTTGCTAGGGAGAAGCTGAGAGTGGAACAGCACTCCCAGGAACAAGAGTACAGTAGAAACATCTGCCTCTGGGTTGACCAGCCAGTGTATAGGGTTCTCCTGCTGCTACTTTCTGCTGAATGCAAACCACTGGCAATGAAGGAAGAACCTTTTGAGATCCCTCAGACAAGTCAGGGAGTGGACTATGGGGTTAGATTGGTGGGCAAGTGACTGGTGTCACTGATATATCATTACAACCTATTGAAGCGCTGGAGCACCCAGGAGGTGTGTCTTGCCCATGTCCTGATGCCGGAGGCAAAATTTGGTGCCCAGGGGTCAGAGACTGAGTAGTGCACAGAGGTACCCATTATGGAAAACCTGCTCCTGGCCCACCAAGAGAAGGACAGAAAATTGGTTAACTATTACATGGACTTCCTTACTACTTAATCAGGGTGCACCCACCTAGTCGAACATCACATACATCTGAAACCTGAGCACTGTGTCTTTTGTTCAGTGTCTTGGTTGTAGAGTGGTGACCAATAAAATTATTGCTATGGGACATATTGAAAGCAATAGGATGGGATTAGCTTTGGCTGAAGGTGGAAGCCATAAAATTGCTCTGGCAGCCATTTCCTCCCCTTCTTCCCCAGTTCTTTGCCAAGATGGATTCAAAGTGGAGGAAAAAAATGTAAACATACGACTAATGACTCTTTCTAACTACCCTTGCAATTCTTCCTTGTGGAAAAGTGCTAAAGGGGTACAGACCTAGCACGCTCTCCTTGGTAACACAGTCACTCCAATGTAATGATATAGACTTATCTCTTGACTGGCATGAAAGCATCACCCCAGAGGCAGGAATTATGAAGCCCAGGGCCAAATTAAATGATATAGCCCCTTCTGGACCTCAGTGCTTAAACGTCTTGCTCTGTGCATTTGTGTCATAATGTCCTGGCTGCATGGGAAGAGAGAAGAAGGGAGAATCTGCTCTGTTGTTAGGAAGCCTCTGCATCCTAGTCCAGCATCCTGGTAATGTTTGCCCTAATTTTCCGCCATGCCTGATAGGTGGTCCGTCAGGTTCCCAGACAACACAAAATTGCAACAGCTGCCCCTGTCACTTACTAGCCCTCTCTATTCATTGATACTGTGTTTAGGCACCTGAAGCCAAAACATCTCCTTGCCGTAGATAGATGGAATTCTTCCACTGGCCTGGAAACGTAGCCCCCTCTTCCACTCTGGGACCTCTAGCACATGAATCGTCCCGGACAATTGGAAAAAGGCAAATATAGTGCCCATATTTTAAAAAAGGAAAGAAAGAGAACCCAGGGAATTACAGACCGGTCACCCTCACTTCAATCCCCAGCAAAATCATGGAGCAGGTCCTCAAGGAATCCATTTTGAGGCACTTGGAGGAGAGGAAGGTGATCAGGAACAGTCAACATGGATTCACCAAGGGCAAGTCATGCCTGACCAACCTGATTACCTTCTATGATGAGATAAATGGCTCTGTGGATTAGGGGAAAGCAGTGGACATGATATATCTTGACTTTAGCAAAGCTTTTGATACGGTCTCCCACAGTATTCTTGCTAGCAAGTCAAAGAAGTATGGCTTGGATGAATGGACATGAAAGGACTGTAAGGTGGATAGAAAGCTGGCTAGATTGTCAGGCTCAATGGGTAATGATCAACGGCTCACTGTCTAGTTGGCAGCCGGTATCAAGCAGAGTGCCCCAGGGATTGGTCCTGGGGCCGTTTTGTTCAACATCTGTATTAATGATCTGGATGACGGGATGAATTGCACCCTCAGCAAGTTCACAGATGACACTAAACTGGGGGGAGAGGTAGGTACGCTGGAGGGTAGGGATAGGGTCCAGAGTGACCTACACAAATTGGAGGATTGGGTCAAAAGAAATCTGATGAGGTTCAACAAGGACAAACAGAGTCCTGCACTTAGGAAGGAAGAATCCCATGTACCGCTACAGGCTGGGGACCGACTGGCTAAGCAGCAGTTCTGCAGAAAAGGACCTGGAGATTACAGTGGACAAGAAGCTGGATATGAGTCAGCAGTGTGTCCTTGTTGCCAAGAAGGCCAATGACATATTGGAATGTTTTAGTAGGAGCATGGCCAGCAGATTGAGGGAAGTGATTATTCCCCTCTATTCAGCCCTGGTGAGGCCACACCTGGAGTACTGTATCCAATTTTGGTCCCCCCACTACAGAATGGATGTGGACAAATTGGAGAGAGTCCAGCGGAGGGCAACAGAAATTATCAGTGGGCTGGGGCACATGACTTACGAGGAGAGCTGAGGGAACTGGGGTTATTTAGTCTGCAGAAGAGAAGAGTGAGGGGGGATTTGATAGCAGCCTCCAAGTACGTGAAGGGGGTTTCCAAAGATGATGGTGCTAGGCTGTTGTCAGTGGTACCAGATGATAGAACAAGAAGCAATGGTCTCAAGTTGTAGTGGGGGAGGTCTAGGTTGGATATTAGGAAACCGTATTTCACTAGGATGGTGGTGAAGCACTGGAATGGGTTACCTAGGGAGGTGGTGGAATCTCCATCCTTAGAGGTTTTTAAGGCCCAGCTTGAGAAAGCCTTGGCTGGGATGATTTAGTTGGTGTTGGTCTTTCTTTGAGCAGGGCATTGGACTAGATGACCTCCTGAAGTCTCTTCCAACCCTAATCTTCTATGATTCTATGAACATCCTGCAAGGCTTCCCCAGGCTGAAATCATGTTAAAACCAATTCTGGTGCCAATCCCCTCGTAGGATTCCCACATTGTGAATGAAACAAAGTGTGAAGCTGAATGCTGGTTACATTGAACAAATGACACTTCATTAAACCCTGTGCACTGCTCTGGCCATGTGGCTGGGTTGCTTCCAGCCTTATTCCCCATGTTCCTTATTCCCCTGGTGTCATGTCAGTTACAGTCTCCACAGCGAACATGAGCCCTCCGACTCCAGTTCCACTAGTCATGACACATCTTCCCTATTTTACAAACATTTTCATATAGACATTAAAAACAAATAATTGATACTCAATCCCCACACCCGATGTCCCTTCAGCCAGAGATTGCTAGCAAATAGCTTAGTTGGAGTCTTCTCTTTAACACATACTCAGCTGTTTATAAAGTCATTGAGATAGTTTGCTAGACTCGGAGACAGAGAAGAAAAGAATGGCCATATAGGGTAAGACCAGTGGTCCATCTGTGGGTGGGGAACATGGTTAGCAGGAGCTTCTCAGCAGGCCAGTGAATAAAGATGGAAGCAGAGCATACCAAAGTGATACAAGGACCAATCTGTGGCATTGCCATGATGCAAAATGTAAAATTAGGGATTCTTTCCTCCCCCTTGACAGAAAAATCATATGCTCTTTCATCTCTTGGCCAGCACTTCCACCTCAGCTGGACCAACCCTCCTCCTCATACATTTTGGGACAGGACCCTCCATCAGCATGGGAAAAGGAAGAGGGTCAGAGATGAATTTTTATCAGTGTGCACTGCAAGACTGATGATCCCCAGAGTACTAGAAGGTGAAGGAGGAATGGGATGCACAGTGGGAGGAGAGAATGCTGGCCCCAATTCCTCAAGCACAACCAGAGGAATAGGGACCAGGACCAGTTACTGTTGGAGCAGCTGATAGACCTGGTGGCCATTGGGCTCAATATCCACCTCCAGTACCAGCGCACAGCCCACTACAGCATCAGTTCTACAAGTACAAACTTCAGCTCTGGGGCTGCACTGTTCTTCAGGGTACCACATCCTGCAGCCAGAGCCGGCCCTGGGAAACTCTGCAGTTGGGTGGTCAGTGAACAGCTGTATGCACTGGAACAGACGGATGTACTCTGCGCATGCCATCCATGCAATGTGGGCAACACATTCTGTTGGGGGCAGGAGAGCAGGGGACACACTTCTGTACCCAGTTCCACCACCAGGGAGACTGACCTTGAGTCTCAGATAATTGCACTGATCTGCACTCTTTGTCTTTCACTGTCATGCGTGCACCAGCACTTTACTTCATTCTGCACATTGGTCAGTAGTTATTTGTGGACCGGCCATGCTCCATCTGCAATGGCTTTAGTCATGTTTCTTTTATTTTCAGTCTCTTAGTTTTGTTAATATGTTGGCTTGTTTGGACAATACGAAGGTGTGGGGGTGCTTGCTAAAGAAGGAAGAGGCAGGAAGTTGTGTCCTAAACTCTAAATTTCATAAAGTATCTAAATCTCATAATCACATAACAGCTCTACCAAACTGACAACACTCAGGCCTGTTCTACACTACGGGTTTAGGTCGACTTTAGCAGCGTTAAACCGAATTAAGCCTGGACACGTCCACACAACGAAGCCCTTTCTTTCGACTTAAAGGGTCCTTTAAACCGGTTTCTTTACACCACCTCTGACGAGGGGATTAGCGATAAAACCGGTCTTTGCGGGTCGGAATTGGGGTAGTGTGGACGGAATTCGACATTATTGGCCTCCGGGAGCTATCCCACAGTGCTTCATTGTGACCGCTCTGGACAGCACTCTCAACTCAGATGCACTGACCTGGTAGACAGGAAAAGACCCGCGAAGGTTTGAATTTCATTTCCTGTTTGCCCAGCGTGGAGAGCACAGGTGACCACGCAGAGCTCATCAGCACAGGTAACCGTGATGGAGTCCTCCCAGGATCGCAAAAGAGCTCCAGCATGGACCGAACGGGAGGTACGAGATCTGCTCGCCATATGGGGAGATGAAGCAGTGATAGCTGAACTCCGTAGCAGTAAAAGAAATGGAAAAGTATTAGAAAAGGCCATGAAGGACCGAGGCCATAACAGGGACACACAGCAGTGCCGCGTGAAAATTAAGGAGCTACGGCAAGCTTACCACAAAGCCAGAGAAGCAAACGGAAGGTCCGGGGCAGAGCCGCAAACTTGCCGCTACTACGCGGAGCTGCATGCGATCCTAGGGGGTGCAGCCACCACTACCCCAACCGTGTGCTATGACTCTCTCACTGGAGAAACACACAGGGAAGACGGTTCGGGGAACGAGGAAGATGACGATGGAGGTACTGTAGGTAGCTCACAGCAGCAAGGAAGCGGAGAAACCGGTTTCCCCAACAGCCAGGATATGTTTGTGACCCTGGACCTGGAACCAGTAACCCCCGAACTCACCCAAGACCCTCAGGGCACACAGGAGACCTCTGGTGAGTGTAACTTTGTAAATATTTGTAAACATTACAAAAAAAAGCAAGCGTGTTTAATGATTACTTTGCCCTGGCAATCGCAGCCAGTACATCTACTGGAAAAGTCTGTTAACGTGTATGGGGATGGAGCGGAAATCCTCCAGGGACATCTCCAGAAAGCTCTCCTGGTTGAAATGGGGTGATTTTATTAAGGGGACATTCAGAGGCGCCCGTTCCTGCTCTTCTGACCAGAAATGTTCCCCGCTGTTAACCACGTGGTGGGGGGAGGGGTGAAGTGATCATCCCAGAGAATCGTGTGTGTGTGTGTGGGGGGGGTGGTTTACTTGTGTTTGTGCCGCATGTTAACCAGGAAACCGCAGCCCCCTCCTTTTACATTGAAACCCCATTTTAAATGGACAACCCAATTCATCCTTGATATGGGAAATGTGCTGCTGTTTGCAACCTTTCCCGCATGTTAAGAAGGTTAAAAAAGCCAAAACACTGTGGCCTACCATGGCTGCCTGCAAGCCGAAATATGCGACCTTGTAATGAAAGAGTGTACCCATTGTTCTCTAAAATGTGTCTTTTTTAACCACCTCTCCCTTCTCCTCCACCAGCTGCAAATGTTTCTCCATCGCAGAGGCTCGTGAACATTAGAAAGAGAAAACGTAGGACGAGGGACGATATGTTCACGGAGCTGCAGATGTCCTCCCAGGCTGATAGAGCACAGCAGAATGCGTGGAGGCAGTCAATGTCAGAGATGAGAAAAGCCCAATATGAACGAGAGGAGAGGTGGCGGGCTGAATCGCGGGATGAACAGAGCAAGTGGCGGGCTGAAGACGATAGGTGGCATCAGCTTGCAGACAGACGGCAAGAGGCAATGCTCCGTCTGCTGGAGCATAAAACTGATATGCTCGAGCGTATGGTTGAGTTGCAGGAAAGGCAGCAGGAGCAGAGACCGCCGCTACAGCCCCTGTGTAACGAACAGCCCTCCTCCCCAATTTCCATAGCCTCCTCACCAAGACGCCCAAGAACACGGTGGGGGGGCCTCCGTCCACCCAGTCACTCCACCCCAGATGATCGCCCAAGCATCAGAAGGCTGGCCTTCAATAAGAGTTAAAGTTTTAAAATGCAGTGTGTCCTTTTCCATCCCTCCTCCCCCACCCATCCCAGGCTACCTTGGCAATTATCCCCCTACTTCTGTGAGGAACTAATAAAGAATGCATGAATGTGAAAAAACAATGACTTTATTGCCTCTGCAAGCGGGAGGGGAGGGTGGGGTGGGGTGGTTGGTTTACAGGGAAGTAGAGTGAACTGGGTCGGGGGGGGGTTGGAGGGTTCATCAAGGAGAAACAAACAGAAGTTTCACACAGTAGCCTGGCCAGTCACAAAACTCGTTTTCAAAGCTTCTCTGATGAGCACCGCGCCCTGCTGTGCTCCTCTAACCGCCCTGGTGTCTGGCTGCGCGTAATCAGCGGCCAGGCGAGTTGCCTCAACCTCCCACCCCGCCATAAAGGTCTCCCCCTTACTCTCACAGATATTGTGGAGCGCACAGCAAGCAGCAATAACAATGGGGATATTCTTTTCGCTGAGGTCTGAGCGAGTCAGTAAGCTGCGCCAGCGCGCTTTTAAACGTCCAAATGCACATTCCACCACCATTCGGCACTTGCTCAGCCTGTAGTTGAACAGGTCCTGACTCCTGTCCAGGCTGCCTGCGTACGGCTTCATGAGCCATGGCATTAAGGGGTAGGCTGGGTCCCCAAGGATCACGATAGGCATTTCAACATCCCCAATGGTCACTTTCTGGTCCGGGAAGAAAGTCCCTTCCTCCAGCTTTCGAAACAGAGCAGAGTTCCTGAAGACGCGAGCATCATGTACCTTTCCCGGCCATCCCACGTTGATGTTGGTGAAACGTCCCTTGTGATCCACCAGGGCTTGCAGCAGCATTGAAAAGTACCCCTTGCGGTTTACGTAGTCGGTGGCTTGGTGCTCCGGTGACAAGATAGGGATATGGGTTCCGTCTATGGCCCCGCCACAGTTTGGGAATCCCATTTCAGCAAAACCATCCACTATTGACTGCACGTTGCCCAGAGTCACTACCCTTGCTATCACCAGGTCTTTCATTGCCCTGGCAAATTGGATCACAGCAGCCCCCACCGTAGATTTGCCCACTCCAAATTGATTCCCGACTGACCGGTAGCTGTCTGGCGTTGCAAGCTTCCACAGGGCTATCGCCACTCGCTTCTCAACTGTGAGGGCTGCTCTCATCTTGGTATCCTGGCGTTTCAGGGCAGGGGAAAGCAAGTCACAAAGTTCCATGAAAGTGCCCTTACGCATGCGAAAGTTTCGCAGCCACTGGGAATCGTCCCATACCTGCAGCACGATGCAGTCCCACCAGTCTGTGCTTGTTTCCCGGGCCCAGAATCGGCGTTCCACGGCATGAACCTACCCCAGTGACACCATGATTTCCACATTGCTGGGGCCTGTGCCTTGTGAGAGGTCTATGTCCATGTCAATTTCCTCATCACTCTCGTCGCCGCGCTGCAATCGCCTCCTCGCCTGGTCCGGGTTTCGCCTTGGCATGTCCTGGCTCTGCATATACTCCAGGACAATGCGCGTGGTGTTCATAGTGCTCATAATTGCTGCGGTGATCTGAGCGGGCTCCATGATCCCAGTGCTAGCTATGGCGCCTGGTCAAAAAAAATGCGCGAAAGTAGTATCTGATGGACCAGGAGAAGGAGAGTGGGCGGGAGGGAGGGAGGGCCGAGTGACGACATGGCGTACAGGTACAGGAACAGGGAGAAACACAAACAACTGTCACACAGAATGGTCCCCCCAAAGATTAAACTGAAAACCCTGGGCTGAGCAGGCCATTGATTTCACGGAGGAAGGGGAAGCAAATGAATACAGAACAAATCTATTTTTTACATCTTAAGCTGGCAGCCGACGGTGCAGCATGAGTTATAGCCTCTCCAGTACGATGATGATGGATACCAATCATAAAATACCATCATCTGCCAAAAGGCAAGGGGCTGCTGCTGTGTAGCAATGCAGCCCCACGTCTGCCAGCCCCACGTCCGCCAGCACCCAGCATCGCCCTCGGCCTCTTCTGGGTGCTTAGCAGACAATACTGGGCAATTGGCAGAAAATAGTATATTACGACTGGTAGCCATCATCATCGAAACAGTAGCATGTCTGCCCAGGTGGCCATGATTGACAGCCACACCAGTACGACGACGATGGGTACCAGTCATAATATACCATCGCCTGGCAAGGGGCTGGTGCAATGCAGCCCTACGGCTGCCAGCCCCACGACTATCTCTCATGCTACACCGTCTACCGCCAAAAGGCAGTTAGCAGCTGCTGCTGTGTAGCAATGCAGTCCCACGTCTGCCGGCACCCAGAGGACATATGGTGACGGTGAGCTCAGCTGAGCTGAGCGGGCTCCATGCTTGCCGTGGTATGTTGTCTGCACAGGTAACCCAGGTAAAAAGGCGCGAATCTATTGTCTGCGTTGCTGTGACGAGGGGGGAGGGGCCTGACGACATGTACCCAGAACCGCCCGCGACACTGTTTTGCATCATCCGGGCATTGGGATCTCAACCCAGAATTCAAAGAAAAGGTGCGAACCTCTTCTCGGCTCTCTGAGCTGTGGCGCAAACGTAGTATCTGACGGACTAGGGGAAGGAGGGAGGGCGGGCCGAGTGACGACATGGCGTACAGGCACAGGGAATTAAAATCAAGAACGGTGGCTGTGCATCAGGGAGAGACACAAACAACTGTCACACAGAATGGTCCCCACCAAAGATTAAACTGAAAACCCTGGGCTTAGCAGGCCGTTGATTTGACGGAGGGAGGGGGAAGCAAATGAATACAGAGCAAATCTATTTTTTACATCTTAAGACGACGGTGCAGCGTGACTGATAGCCCTCGGCATCTTTCTGGGTGCTTGGCAGCAAATACGGGGCGGCGTATGACGGTGGTCTTCAGGCCTATTGCACAATCGGCTGCTCGGGGAAGACTCTGCTAACGTGCGATGACCCGACTTGTAATAGGACGGCTAATAGTCGTAATACACCATTTACTGCCAAAAGGCAAGCCCCACGGCTGCCAGCCCCCAGATCGCCGATGAAGGCTACCAGTCTACTGCACCGTCTACCGCCAAAAGGCAGTTAGCAGCTGCTGCTGTGTAGCAATGCAGTCCCACGTCTGCCGGCACCCAGAGGGCATATGGTGACGGTGAGCTGAGCTGAGCGGGCTCCATGTTGTCTGCACAGGTAACCCAGGTAACCCAGGTAAAGAGGCGCGAATCTATTGTCTGCCGTTGCTGTGACGGGGGAGGGAGGGGCCTGATGACATGTACCCAGAACCGCCCGCGACACTGTTTTGCATCATCCAGGCATTGGGATCTCAACGCAGAATTCAAAGGGGCGGCGGAGACTGCGAGAACTGTGGGATAGCTACCCATAGTGCAATGCTCCGGAAGTCGACGCTAGCCTTGTACTGTGGACGCGGTCCGCCGACTAGAGCACCTAGAGCATTTTATTGTGTGGACACACACAATCGGCTGTATACAATCGATTTCAATAAAACCGGCTTCTATAAATTCGAACTAATTTCGTAGTGTAGACATACCCTCAGTGTGATAGGTGCAAGTACAACAGTATAAAGCTTTAATGCTTCACAGTCCCACAGAGCATGCCCCATCGCAGCACTACAGGCCCCTATCCCAGTATCACATCTCCTCATCCATGTCACCCTGTTTGGTGGGTACAACGCGTCCCTCCTTTCCTTTGCTTGCCTGGATCCAGCCCCAGTGATGATTGGGGCACTGTCTGGTTGCTTGTACCAGGCTTGCAAACCAGGAGCATCTTGACCCCACTCCATGAAAAAATACCCGCCTTTAGGCTCACAGAGTACAATCAGGCCCCAATCATACTGATGGTATCAGCCACACTCGCCGCCAAATGGTTTCTAGACAAAACCATCTCACCTTCAGCCTGTCCAATGGGTACTCCGCCACCGTCCTGCAAGAGCTCAGTGTGTAACTGAACCTTCTTCCGCCAGCCCCTCTGAGGTCAGAGGACGGTTTCATAAGCCATGACAGGAAAGGGTAGGTGGGTCCCCCAAAACAACAATGGGCATTGACACCCGTTAGATACCCATCTCATTTTGAGGGAATATGGTCTCTCATTGACTGAACAAGTAACTCCGAGATCTCCTCATGCACAGTGCAAGTCCTTCCCTGCTGGTGCTCATGAACCTGCAACTCTGTGGTTGACCCAGGCCTGCAGAACGAGGTGAGTAGGACCCTTTGTGCTTTATATTCACTTGCCCATTCTGGCAGGCAAAATATGGGCATCTACTCAGGGTTTTTACCTGTCCCCTCGAAGAGGTTAACCCACAGCACTGCTGCTGCTGAGTTCTCTGGGGGAGGCAGAATTAATTTGTGGGCAGGGAATGAGCAGATGTGAGGTTGGGAGCTCCTGCAAAGGAGGGCAGAAACCACCTTGGTAAATTGGGGGCAACACTACTTGTCACACACAGGCTAGAGAGTGGGGGGAGGGGGCAAGAGAAGTTCAAAAATCAAAAGATTGGCCCAAGAATAGTGAGAGGTTTTTTTGTTTGTTTTAAAATGATTATACTGTGGGGTTTTTGCTCTATCATGTGATTTTCATGGTCTGACTGAAGAATTTTGAACCTGTGGGGATGGCAACACCGAATGCCTAAAGACCTTTACAAACCTGGGCCCTTAGGTCTTGCAGTGCTGAGCGGAGCAACATTCAGCATTGCCAGCTCCCACGATTTCTGTGCAAGTCATGGGAGTTCGGCCAGGGCTGGAACCAGTCTGTGTTGACACAAAAAGCTCCAGCCACTTCACAAATTTCAGCTCTGCCTGGAAGAAAAACCCCCTCTGATTGGCTGCTTTCATCATTGTCCCACCTCCTGGAGAAGAGCAGCTAATTAGAGCTGCTGCAGGAAACTGGAAGTGCTTTCCCCCTCCCCTCAGGAGCTGACACTGTTCTTGTAGCTGGGGAAGGAGCCTAACCCCTCCCCTCTGCTCATCTCCCTGCAACACCTGGCCTGGGAATGGGAAGGGGATGAATAATCCTGAAGCTGCATCCCCAGCCTGGGAAGGCAAAGAGCAACCCCACTGCACTCCCCAGACCTGCAAGAGGAAGAGGGGGGCAGAATTAATTCCTAGGCAGGGAACAGACAAATGTGGAGGTGAGAACTGCTGATGCAGGGGGCAAAATCACCTTATTAAATTTGGGGTTGTTTGCAAAACTAATTGCCACACACTCACTGGGGAGGGTGGTTAAAATGAAAAGACAGAACAAGGCCACAATATAATCCTTTAAAAAAAAAAACTCATGATTTTTGTGCTTTAATTCATGAGTTTAGAACCTTTGGGGATGTCAGTAGTGAGCACCTGAACACCTTTAAAAATCTGGGCCTAGTGTGCTCTGAAAGAAGGTCACAAGTGGGTTGTTCCCTGTGCTCAGTGGCCCATAATCAATTGTGTAAATTACAAGAACCTAGTGGAAAGGGAACAAGACAGTTCAGTGTGTCAGTCAGACAGACACTCTGTTACAAGTCTGAAGGGCACCCTGGGTGGCACCTGTCTATGACTGGTGTAGTTGGGAGAATCAAGACCTGACTATGAAAGAGGGAAGAGAGAGAAGGAGCAGAAATACAGAGATGTCCTCTTCAGCAGCGAGATGACCATTCTTCACAGTTGGTGGGCAGAGCAAGAGCAATGACAGCAGGAGAACATCCTGAGATCTGGCCTGTTGCACAGAACATTGTGAAAACCAGAGAATCTCAGCCCCTTAAAGATATTGTGTTATAGGGAGATTCAGCCCCAATGATTCCTGAAGGAAACAAAGGACTGTGAGGATCCAGTTTGGACAAAGGATAAGCGAGGTCCCAGGGGTATAGTATGTTTTGCTTGTGGGAAAAATGGGGCCCATATAAAGGTGTTGCCCTGAAAAAGTCTCAAACTTTTGGAATGGGAACTGTTGCTATGGGGAAACAAGGTTCCAAAGTAATTGGTGAACCTGGACTAAGCAACAGGCCTTTGGACCCAAATTTAGAGATGGGAAGTTGATCTGTGGTTTCAAATTTTCCTTCTACTGAGGGAGTGACCCAGATTCTACTCTCAACTCTGGAGAGAAAGAACCTGGGCAATGTACATGATTTTAACAGGAACCACACTGGGCCCAGGTGCCTGACATGATTCTGCTACAGAAGAGTCCAATGAGATGTTCTGAGCTGGGCACAAGTCTTTATTACAAAATGTTTTGGTGAAAAATGCAGATTCAGAGACACCGAAACATTTCACAAATTCCTGTCAAGTTCACCCAATTGTTCCAAATACACACAGAACAATTCATTTAATTTCAACACTTTCTAAAGAAAACATTTTGTTTTTTCAGTTTGATATTACTTTTCCGTTAGAAATTTCCTTTAATTTTATCTATAAAAACAAACAAACAAAAAGTAACTAATGTCCAAAAGGACACCAAATGGTTTCATTCAACATTAAATTTTTTTTTTACTTTTGCATTTGTCAAAAATTGCCAAAAAAAAAAAAAAAGGCATTTTTGGCTCAACTCAAAACAATGATGGGAGGTTTTTTTTTTTCCTTTTTTCCCCAGAACCAAACCAAAGCTCTAGCTGTGGGAGCTGGGTCTGTGGTGAGACCAGCAATTACTCATGTAGACTGAGGGAGATGAGTTTCCTTCCCACCTTACACTGAGTGTCCCAATTCTAAGGACAGTTAATATCACTCTGCCCGTCCTGCAGCCTTGGAGTGTAACCAGTGAGGGGTCAGGAAAGCGACTGTCTGGGGCCAGGCTAAACTATCATTTGAAAACTGATCTGCAGCAATGGAACAGGGGATGTTCTGCGCAGCCACTGGTCTGTTGGGTCAGCTCCCTCCCTGCCCCCAAAGCAGAGAGCTCAGCCCAGGAGATCCTCATGACTTTGAGTCCCGGCCCTTTTATCCTTTGTGCCATTTTGTCTCAATGTCTGATGGGAACATCCTGCCCAAGGGCTGTGCTGTGGTGGGGCTCTGGGAACATGCTCAGGGCATCCCCCAGCACCACTGCCAAGATGGTTACAGGGAATCACAGACTCTGCTCTGGGCCTTTCTTGGCCTAATCTGGAAACACCCTGGAGAGCTGATCGACTGATTCATGGGGGAGGTGGGTATTTACCTTTCAGAAGGAGGAGTCCCCTCTGTGGCTGAGGAGGCCAGAACCATTGTGGAACTTCCCTGGACCAGCAGCCAGACACGTGCCCTTCAATCACCCCAGCAGCTTTCAGGTGAGATTGTAGCATCCCCTCAGTCACATTTACCACAGTGACATGGAGATTTCTCTTGGGGAGTCTGTGTCAGCCTCTCACCGCTCAGAGTCGCTGTGAGTCACCATCTCCTGTAGAAGAAGGAATAGACTGAGACTGGAAATCCTGCTCCTGGCCCCGGGTGTGTTCCCAGTCCCACAGTTCTGCTGTTCTCACTGTGATGAATTTCTGGTTCTCGTCTCTCCAGTCTCCTATTCAGATGACTCAGTGACAAAGCTGCAGTATTACACCGGGGACAGCGAGGGGGAAAACGATCCTGGATCAGAACAAGGTAATGGGGGAGGGGCAGACTCGGGCAGAGAGACCCAAATCTGGACAGAGAACAGAATTTCTATGACACTTCCTGCAATCGCTGCCATTTCCCCTCACACAGTTCCCATTTTACACAGTCAGGTCTAATCCCATTGAACAGGATTTCTGTCAGAATCTCAAGATGGGAACATGTGACCATCTCCTGAGCACACACCCCTCGGAGTGGCTCCCAGTGACCTCCCCAGGTGAGGAGCTGGAGGAGACGGGTCAGTCTCTTTGGGTGGAAGGTGTCAATGCCCAGCAGGGCTAAACTCTCATCCTGCGAGAGAGATGAGAGATTGTCCTGTGTTGTTAGTACAGATGGGCTCAGCCAAACTCACTGATCCGAACCCACCAGAACTTTGCGGGAGGGGAGATTTGCAGATCCTAACCCCAGCTCCAGATCTCAGTTTTGCAGCTGACAAGTGTTGCCATAACAAGCTGAAGCAAAATCCTGGATCTGAACTTCCTGGCCTGGCCCCATCTCTAGTTATAAACAGGGCGGCATTTCTACCCCAGCTGCTCTCAAGGGAGTCCATGATTTGGGCCCTGTGGGAGTTTAGCCTGTGGCTGGGGGAGTAGGGTTACCATATTTGAACATTGAAAAAAGAGGACACTCCATGGGGCCCCGGCCCCGCCCCAACTCCGCCCCTTCCCCTCCTCCGGTCCCACCCCTTTCCCCACCCCCGGCCCCGCCCAACTCCGCCCCTTCCCTGCCCCCATTCCAACCCCTTCCCCAAAGTCTCCGCCCCCTCCCCTGAGCACCCCACATTCCCCCTCCTCCCTCCCAGCCACACGAAACAGCTGCACCAATTCTAAAGTCAGGCACTCCACTAGTATAGACTCCCATGACTTTAATGAAGCTGCTCAGTGGAGGATCTGCCCCGGCGCTCAGTTTTTGGGAGCGGTCAGGACACGCAGCTCACACTGTTCTGTTTCCCAGCTCCCCAGATGCCTTGGAGCACCCAGTTCTCCTCCCTGCCCGGTAAAATCCCGGACATTTTGAGCTATTTAATTCTTTAATTCTAAAACGTAATTCTTTATATGTAGTGAACTTTGTATTTTCGTTTTGGCATTGTGTTTGCTCCTAGGATCAGGGGCAGCCAGGGTCTTCACGTGCTGGGCCCACCACAAGCCAAGCTCAGAGGCTCCCATTGGCTGGGAAAAGCTCCAATGGGAGCTGTCGGAGCCAGCCCCTGCAAGCCCTGCCCCCGCAGCTCTGATTGGGCAGGTATTTCGCAGTGATCCACCACACTGCTGTGTCTCATCACAAATGGGGAGCTGAGTGCCATACAGCACACCCCAGCCCCAGGAGCTCTGATCCACTTGCAGGCAAGGCAGCCCGATGCCCATCGCAGCCAGAGCTGAAAAGCCGGACATGTCCGGGAAAAAGAGGACGTATGGTAACCCTATGGGGGAGGAGACACTGAGCAGATGAGCCAGTTCTGCTGAGAAGCTGGAGCGCTGCCAAGCTGAGCCCTGGGCTGCCTGAGAGGCTAGTGGAGAGCAGGAGCTCACCAAGGATCAGGCCAGTGACCTCCCAGCGGGAGCCTTAATTCCTGCAGCGGTGAGGTTCCCCCTCCCCAGTGTAACAGGAAAATTGAAACCTGTCTGCAGAGATCAGCTGGATTCACACAGGCCGGCTCTGGCCTGGCAGCGCCCATGTTCCAACCTGTTATCTCAGCACAAGCCCAGATCCTGCTCCCACTGAAACACATAAAAGAGCTGCTGTTGGATTCTGCAGGGACAGGATTGGCCTCTAATTATTTCTGGGACTCCTGTTTCACTGTCGTTCTCTGACTTGTGCCCTCTCACCATGGGCCCCTGCGACTTCCCCTCTGACGTGCCATGATACACAGCTCTAGTTATAAGGCAACCTGCGCTGAAGAGACACTGCTGGTGCCAGGGGCTGAGTGTGGTGTTTGCTGTTCCAGAGGGAGCTTCCCCAGGTGGATTTCAGCTGGATTATGATAACGTGGAGGATCCTGCCTTCAATGACGTCCCCCAGACTCCAGACGGCCAAGGTGAGCAGTGAATCCACCTCCTGGAAGCAATGTCACCCTGATGGAAAACTAACTATTTCCCTGTAAGGACAATCATGTTTTGTTAAGAAAACCACAAAGTTCCCCACCAGTATTATCTATTGCTGTAACACTGGGGGCGCTGACCAGGTGCATTACAAGAGCTGTGTGGAGGCCAAGGGGTAGGGAAGCGTGTGATGTCCTCAGTCATGACAGAGGCCCATTGCAGGGACTGAAGGAGCAGTTTTCTCAGGAGCTGTCCACGCGGTACCTGGTT
>NW_027053824.1:0-21000 GCF_011386835.1 Chrysemys picta bellii | reverse complement strand
CGGGGGAGGGCCGGACACTGTCGTGCCCGCTACTGCCTCGTCCAGCGAGGAGGAAGAGGTCGGGGCCTTTTGTCCATCCTCACCTTCCTGCAACCCTTCATCGCCTGGTTGTTCCTCTGGGGCCTGTCCCACGGTGTGGGACTGGGACGGTACCGTACCGTGCTCGGTGCCGAGTCCGCTCCCTCCCGCTCCTGCGGTCTAGAGACCGTTGCCTCCTTGTGAGAGGGCGGGCGGTACCACGGAGAGCGGGATCGGTACCCCGATGGCCCGGATCTCGAGGTCCTGGATGGGGGCCCTTGCTGGTGGTAGGCCCAGGGTGTCCAGAACGGCCATTGGCTTGGTTGGCCCCATTGGGGATGGCCAGAGGCTTCGTAGTCCCTACTAGCCTGTGCCCTATGGGCATACCCGCCGTACCGGCCCGAGTCAGTCTCCGACACCACGGACGGTGATCTGGAAGGCCACGGCGGAGCCGTAGAACGGTGCCGGTCCGGGTTTGGGGAGTAGTGCCTCCGCGACCAGGACCTGGAGTAGCGTCTCGCCGACCTGGACCTGGATCGGTACTGGTGACCACGGGACCGGGAACGACTACGGGTGGTCGGTCTCGGGGAACGTACCGCCAACGCATCCCGGTGCCGACTCGAGTATGGCTGCTGAGTCGGTGCCGACCGCTTACTGAGGCCCGACTGCTGCGGCGCTTTCTGCGCGGAGGGCAACCAGGAGTCCACCGAGGCGGAGCTCGACCGGGACCGGTGCCTTGAACGGTGCCGAGATGGCGACCGTGATGGGCGCACCATCGCCGGCTTGCCTCTGTGTGGCAGTCTCGGCGGAGTGTCCTCAGTTTGTGGAGGGCCCTCAACGGACAATGCAATGAGGTCCTTTGCTGCCTCAAATGTGTCCGGAGTGGAGGGCTGTTCCAAGAGCTCCTCCAGCCCTTCTTCCTCACTCGACGCGCCTATCCCGGGGCTCGACGGGCCTTTCGGCGCCGGAGCCACTACCGGGGCCTGTGCCGGGGCCGTGCCGGTCTTGGGTGCACTCGAGGTCTTCGCCGGCGCTAACCTCTTATGTGGGGAGCGTCCTCGGGCCTTGGGTTGGCCCTTCGATTTTGTCGGCGAAGACGACCGGTGCCGTACATGCCCCCGTTGGGTCGGTGCCATGGGCTTCGAGTGACCCGCCGGCGCCGGTTCCCGCACCGATGCCGGGGCGCTCCGCACTGAGGCAGACGGTGCCGCCGAAGTGGAGGGCTGTAACGCCGTCTCCATGAGCAGCTGCTTGAGGCGAAAGTCTCTTTCTTTCTTAGTTCTGGGCTTAAAGGCCTTGCAGATCTTGCAGCGCTCTTTCTGTTGAGCTTCCCCCAGGCAGCGGAGACACGAGTCGTGGGGGTCGCTCAATGGCATAGGCTTACGGCACGTGGCACAAGCCTTGAAGCCTTGGACGTGCGGCATGCCCCGCCGCCCAGGGCCGGTGCCGGGGTTGACCAAGCAACCATGGCAGGAACTTTAAGTACCTAATGAGCTGTTAACTACTAAGCTTAACACTAACTACTAATAACTGATAACTGTTGTAGATACCACTAATGACTATGCTAAGGGACACTCTCAGACGAGAGACAGAGTTGTTCCAACGCCGCCACGGACGGTAAGAAGGAACTGGAGGGGTCGGGTCGGCAGGGATATATATACCCTAGAGCGGGGCGCTGCTCTGGCGGGAGGGAGCGGGCCCTGCCGGCCCGACGGGAGCCACTAAGGGAAAAAGTTTCCAACGTCCGTGCACGCGGCGCGCGTACACCTAATGTGTAATGGACGTGAACAATCACTCGAAGAAGAAACTGGATGAAAAGGCAGCCAGAAATGCCTGTCAGAAACAGAAAAAGTTAAGTGTAAAAGTGAGATCTCAGCAAGCTAAAAAAGAGAAGGAAAACAAGGTAGTGAAAGCAGAACTAAATTGGAACACTGCTAGAATACAACAGGTGACAGTTAAGCAGCCCACAGTTATGCTCTCTTGTTTGATTGTAATTTGAAAAGTCTCCTTGTAATCTTTAAGAATATCAACCCTACTTTAACTTTCTCCTCTCTGAAACCATCAGCTGAATAAGATGAAAAGATTTTTTGAATTTCTCATAATAAAATGCCTAACCCACAGCAAGGAATCACAGTAAATCATAACAACAAATTACATTTTGTTTCTTTTCAACCTTAAAGAAACATAAGATGTAATCAGCCTTGGATGCCAAAAACTACTTGTACAGATTCTAACACTTTAAAATTGATTGTTAATTTATCAGGATAAGAGAATGTGCAGCTACATGGATTCAAGAAAAAACACTGATTCACAAAAACAAAACATAATTGGATGGTTGTAGATTAAAAAAATATATTATAATCTGGAAAGACTTCCACCTTCATCTTGATGGGCGAACGAGACAAAACTACTAAAATAAAAAGTAACAATAATCCTCAACAAATCAAAAGACTTAAAAAATTGTTAAAACCATCCTGCTTTTCTTTTAAATAAGAGAGATCAATTTTTTTTTGGACCTAGCTATTGGCTAAAATGAAGCTAAAAGTCCCTATTATTTAACTATATAATCCAAACATTTATCTTTGTTACAAATTGATAGATTGGATTGATCCATGCACATCACCCCACCTCCTAGAACATGTGTGCACCCAAATAAACACATGCACTTAAGATTTTTGTTGTTGTTTTTCAAATAGTTTTACTTAAATTTCTATACTTAAATACATGCATCAAAAATCAATATCATTAATAAATAAATCTCAGAGTATCTACACAATTTGATAAAGCCCTTACATATGGTAATAACTATATGATCTGACAGTCTTGGAAAAAGGATGAATGTAAAAAAATTATCTTTGTAGCAGTATAGTCTAAGTATGTCTTGTGAGGTATCATTTGAAAACTCATAATCTGCTGAAAATTACATACAATGTTACCACACGTAATTTACCAGGATGATAAAATTATAACATTCTACTGTGTGGGATTGCTACATTTAGAAAAACAGGCACAGGCCAGTTCCTTACAGGCAGAGGGCTAGCCAACACCTTAATCCACTTGATTATGCTGATATCTGGCTATTGTGGAGTAGCACCTGGATAAACAGCCATTTTTTTGCAGGAAGAAGGGTGTGAGCAAGAATTTTGCCAATATGTAAAGACACATTCCCCAGGCCTCCTCTCACCTGAACCCCAGAGGGATATTACCTCTGTATAAGGAGAGAGGAAAAATCACCCCTCTCCTCCACTCCTCTCCACTCATAGCAGCAACACCACCTAAAGAAACACTTAACTGACAGACAGGTCCTAGCCTGGAGGCCTCCATACAGTACAGACTGTGAAGAGCATATGGTAAGAAAAAGCTTAGTTTTGAATCCATTTAACTTGCTAAATTAGGTATTACTTTGCATTTTATCTTATTTTCTTTTTAACCAAATCTCACTTTTATGCCTCAGTACTTGTAATAATTTAAAACAGACAAACAATCTCAAACATTTTGGCTGGGACCCCCTTTGAAAATATTGCAGGCTGTGACAACCTCCCTCCCCATACCATGCCACTCTTAGTTATGCGCTGCCTTCAAAGCTGGGCAGTGATACAGCATCAGCTGCTGACCTGGCATGGTATGGTACTGCCACCCGTACTTCTGCACTGCTGCTGGCAGCGGTGCTGCCTTCACAGCTGGGCACCCAGCTAGCAGCCACCACTCTCCAGCCACCCAGCTCTAAAGGCAGCACGCAAGTAAGGTTTGCAATACCGCAACCCCCTTTCTCATCAGGGCCCCCAGTTGGAGAACTGCTGACTTTTAACTACAGAAAGAAAGAATAACAATAAAACAATTGTATTAGCTAACCAGTGCATTTGGGACCTTCCACTTGAGATAACATGGCTTCAGCGTATCATTTTCTATTAATGAAACAACAGCCTTTATATGAGCTCATGCTATCCACTAGTGTCCTGGGCAGTACAAGATGCACATTGCTGGAGGTGAGGGGGAGTCTGAGACTGGGAATTTGCTGCTCTTCTCCTGCAGCGTAACATTGTGTGGCTGGTTGCCGACACTCATGCTGTATAGCTGGGAGTAATTCACAACCTGGAGGCTGTGTATGAACTGACCAGTAGTGGTGCTTATCACAGCAAAGCAGTGTAAAAAGCACTCCAGGTTGGAGAACTAAGGGGACACATCTGTTCAACACCCTTTCATGCACCTCTTCCCGCCCAGGCTTTGATGCAGCCACCAACCCCGCCCCCTCCTTCCCCTCCCCCCCACCAGTACAGCCATACTAGTCATAGCAACAGTCTGGGCAACCTAACCTCTGCTCGGACAAGTCCTGGCTTTTAGGGACCACCCCAGATTATCCTTGTGTGAGGCTACCATCTCGGCTGACCCCAACGATCAGACAGGGACCTGCAGAGATAAACGCTGGAGCTTTTGCTAATGAGCAGATTCCACTGCTGGGGTGGACCAACCCACAGAGATCGGGCACAGAGGGACAACCTGTAACACACCTACATTTAGGGAGTGGGCAGGCAGGCACTCCAGGCAGGGCTATTTGCCAGGAAAGTTTCCCTAAGAAGTGGTGGAAGCCCCAGCATTTTGGGTATTTTTATCTAGATTAAGCAAATTGTTATATGTTATTATTTACTACAGTGCTCTTCACTATCTTTGAAGTGGGGGCCACTTTGGGGAAAAAACCTTCAATGTGAGAGCCGGATGGGGCTGAGGGGTTCGGACTGTGGAAGGTGGCCCAGGTTAGGGCGGGGTGGGGGGGGTGAGGGCTCTGGCTGGGGCTGAGGGGTTTGGGGTGGAGCTGTGGATGAGGGGTTTGGGCTGTGGGAGGGGCTCAGGGCTGGGGCAGAGGGTTGGGATGTGGGGTGGGGCCAGGGATGAGGGGTTCAGGAGGGGGCTCAGGGCTGGGGCAGAGGGTTGGGATGCGGGGGAAGAGCTCTGGCTGGGGGTTCAGCCTTTCCAACCCTGATATTCTATGATTTTATGAAAGGAAATTTTATACAACCGTGTCCCCTAAGGAAGTTCCCGAGAGACAAGATGGAGAAACCCACGTCCCACACATAGCAAGAACCAATCCCGCACTGACCCAGTAGGATGGACCCGACGGGAGCAGCTGGGCTATCTCCTCTGATTTCTGAGGCGCGGTATCGAGTTGTTTTGCTTTCAGTGGGATATTTTCACACTGCCTGACACGGCCTCCCTGACACACACCTGCAGCTGGAACATCGCTCAGATATTTACTCCAACGAGGTTTGTAAACAACAGAACATGAAAATCTATAAAACATGAATCCACTAAGCAGCTTGTTTTAGACAGAGTCAGGCATGGTAGATGAAGTGGAAGTGTCTGCAGGTAGCACAGACCTGGGGCGGATTGATACCAGACGCAAGGAGCCTGAATCTTCCACAGGCCAGGCTCCTTGGAAATGTCAGGGCAGATGTACGGTGGTAGGGCAGGTTCCTCCGTTTTCTCCTTACACTAGAAGTGATCTGGGATCCCAGCTCAGTTCTTGAAAGGTTCCTCCTCTCACTCCTGGAGTTGGTCTATTCCTTTTCAACTTGATGCTACTAGTTTAAGAGAAGCTCCCTCCACTACATGGCACATCTCCCTGCCTGGCCTGCAGTCAGGGAGCTGTGCAATGGAAGAGGAAGGGCAGCCCTATCAAACAGTCTGGGCTTCTCACCTCTAGAAGTAGGAATTCAAGTGAGTTCACGTTGGGGAAGGGGCTGAGGGTGAGTGATTTCTGTAGGGGGAGGGCGTCCTTCAGCTCTGCCCATTTCAGAATAATTAGCAGCCTGTGGAGCGGAGAGTCAGAACTGGGGTACCAGGGGCTGCTGGGGATCAGGACTCTGGGGCACCAGCAGAGCTTGGGAGGGAGGAACAGTGTTCTCTGGAATAATGGGGATGCTGCAGGTCAAGGCTGATGGGCAGCTGATGCAGCCCTTGTCTGCTGTGTGCCTGGCTCTCCGCTCAGCCTCACAGTCTTACTGAGGACTAACATTCACCCCCGCAAATGTGTGTGCTATCTTGCTCTCTCTCACACACGTGCGCTGGCCCCTTTCTTTCTGCCCACAAGTTTCCTGCAAGAAGACAAAGCTCTAAACACAAGAAATGCTGTTGCACGGGACACCAGGGCCTGTTTGTTGAAGATGTCACCTAAGTAGAACAAACAAAAGACTGCCTCCGCTCTGGAGAATTCCCCAGGACCGGATAAATCCCCCATCCAGAAACTGTGCCAGGAGGGGCTCAGTGCCTGCAGGCTGCACTGACTGGGGACCGTACAGGAGACATCTTAAAATGTATCTTGTGACTTGGTTGCTTTTTAAAAGCACAAGTGATCCCTGACACCAGTGCTGAGTTTACACCCATAAACCATTGACACCACAGCAATAAATGTACAAGTGGAGGGGAGTCTAAGACAGAAACCATCTGTGGGGCATTCAGAACATCCACCAATGCTCAAGAAATACACTAATCCGTCGTAAAAACAACTGATTCGCTTCAATACTCAGGGCAGTGGGCTTCTGCTATCACTGCTAAGAGGTGCCTTTAGATTATGAGCATTAGGAATGCATAGGGTCAGATGAGCAAGAGGCAATAAATGCAAAATCCTAGACAAATGTTATGTCCCCTTCCTCGGGATGGTCCATGCAGAGGATAACAGCCCACTACTCCTATCTGCGAACAGTTACTTGTTTAGGTCGAGTGGCAGGGACTTGTGCCCTGGGTTTGACTCTAGTGGGGCAGGTTGTTAAATAAACAAGGGGTGACAGCTAGGAGTGTGAGAAGGCGCCTAGGCTTTCCCACCTGCATTTCCATTTGACCCATTAGCTCGTGTAGCTGAGGGGCCCCCAGGTGCTTTCTGACCCCTTGAGCACTGAGCTGAAAGTTTCCCAGCTCCCTCCTACGGCAAGCCCAGTGTGCCCGTTTACCACATCTGATGCCAGGCTGCTAGGCAGCCCAAGGCTGCTCTGCTAGCTGGGGGTGCATATTGGGGGTGGGGGGCCAGGGTGTTTTCATGCATGCCCTCCAGGGATGCATGCAGTCTCTTCTGAGCAGAAAAGTTAATTCCTCACTGCCAAGCACCCGCCCAATCACCCACGCTTCCTCGTGTCCTACTTACCGGCTGTCCGGACCCAGGGCTGGAGTAGAAGATGGTGTACTTCCGGATGATCCTGTTCGACTTAGCTGGGGGGAAGCCAGGACACAACCATGCTGCTGGCAGAAGATGGGAAGGCTTTTATCCCGGTGGGGGAGCCTGGAACTGAGCAAGAGACAATTCATTGTAGACCCAGCAGCTTCAGCAAAGCCAGCTAGATCCACCACGACCTCCCGAGCAGGGCGCTGATTCCTCCTTCCCGTGAGGGGAAAGGCCAGACCGTTCTTCCTGCATGCCCAGTGTCCGCAGGCATTCACATCATTTGAGGTCTTGTTCTAAGAGGAATTCCTTATAACCAGGAATGCCACAATTCTAGCAGGCATCAATGCTGTGGAATCCTGGCTCTGGTGTTGGTGTTGGATGCAGATGCTATATTGGCACAGGACCACTTTGGCTGCACAAAATGGAGGAAAGCTATTCTGGAGGCTGCACACTGCTGCAGAGCTGAGCCTTTCACCCTTCCATGCCAGGGAGGGAAGATGCTGAGTCAGCCAGAGGGGCAAAGGAAACAAGTCCAGATGACTGGAAAAAGGCTAAGGTAGTGCCCATCTTTAAAAAAGGGAAGGAGGAGGATCCGGGGAACTACAGGCCAGTCAGCCTCACCTCAGTCCCTGGAAAAATCATGGAGCAGGTCCTCAAGGAATCAATTCTGAAACACTTAGAGGAGAGGAAAGTGATCAGGAACAGTCAGCATGGATTCACCAAGGGGAAGTCGTGCCTGACTAACCTAATTGCCTTCTATGATGAGATAACTGGCTCTGTGGATGAGGGGAAAGCAGTGGATGTGTTATTCCTTGACTTTAGCAAAGCTTTTGATACGGTCTCCCACAGTATTCTTGCCACCAAGTTCATTCCCTCGGGGGCACCTGGCATTGGCCACTGTCGGCAGACAGGATACTGGGCTAGATGGACCTTTGGTCTGACCCAGTATGGCCGTTCTTATATTCATGGTCCCTGCCCAGAAGATCGGGCAGCCCAGCAGCCCGAGCACAGCTGCAGATAGCTATGCCCAGCACACAGCAGTGTGCCCCGACCATCTTTGGGAGATTCGCACCCTGCTCTGCCATTGCCTGAATGTGCTTGCAGGGCAGACAATGCATTGCCTCTGCCCTGGTGTAATCTAGCCTAGCTGGGTCCTCCTCCTTCGAGGGGAAGGAGGACCGGTCATCAGGCTGAGCAGGGCTGACTTTGTCAGCTCCTTGGAGTTAGATGACTGGATTAATGAGCACTAGATCAGCATAATAAGTAGAAAAGCATATGCTTGTCCAAAAAGCCCCTGACAGATTGCAGCCTGCAGTGGTCTAAAGATGTACAGAGCAACTTGGCACCACATCAGCCAGTAAACCGATTGCCCATTGAGCTGGAAATACAGACGTATCAACTGCAAAATGGAACATGCAAAAACAGCAAAAAAAATCTGGTTTTTGAGCAATACAACGCTGGCAACTGCACTGCCAAGGTCACCCAGCGTCCCTGGTCTTACCCCACTGGGCCCAGAGCTGCAACTCCTCCTGTATTTTTATAGCACCTTTTATCCCCAAATGCGTTCCATCCCTACAAAAAGAGCACTGCTGAAATGCAGCCACATCTGGGGGTCAGGGTAACAGCTGACTGGCTAAGCAGCAGATTGTAGAACAGGGAAGGCTGGGGGAAGGGATATTTCTCTAAGGACTTCCAAGGAAAACCCCATCCTCTTGCAGAAAAAACTCTCTCTGGCAGGTCCTGCTGCTCTAAGAACTCACCTTGAAGCCCCACACAGAATACTGTACGGTGTATGGAGCTCAGCTTCTCCAGCTATCTGCCGCCAATAGCAGGCTCACTGGAAATAGCTACAGCAGGGAGCTTAGAGGCCGTCATAGAGTGAAGGGCTGGGCCCATGCTGTCATTTACCAAAGAGTCCTGGAGAGTTCACACCAGGTGGTCCAGTCCCCACAGCCATCCGCTCCTGCACTCCATGGCTCTCAGTGTGGATCATATGCATACAAAAGAGCCATGCCTGGGCAAAGCAGCTAACTTTGGGCCCATTCCTGCTCCAGCTGGACTCAGCAGCAAAGCTCCAATTGGTTTCAATGGCAGCAGGATCAGACCCGGTGGATTCACCCCTGCCCCAACCCTCCAGATACAGCCTTTCTCCGCTGACATTCCTTAGCCAAAATCCGCTCCTGCTCATGTTTTTAGACTAGAAATGTCTCCTACAACAGCACTTTAATGTACACTAATGTAGGAAACTGCACTGCCTGGCTTCCTGCCCCTCAGTCACCTAGGCCCTAACATTCAGAGCTGAGCTACATTTCAAATATATTGATTTCAGTTACAATACAGAATGCAAAATGTACAGTGCTCACCTTATGTTACTTTTGATTACAAATATTTGCATTGTAAACAGATAAAAGAAATAGTAGTTTTCAATTCACCTCATACAAGTACTGTAATGCAATTTCTTTATTGTGAAAGTGCAACTTACAAATGTAGAATTTTTTTTTGACATAACTGCACAAAACAATGTAAAATTTTAGAGCCTACAAGTCAAAGCATGAAAGGCCATGCAAATGTTTAGACTATCTGGTATGTAAATACCTTGCAACATTAGCTACAACAGTGCCATATGAACGCCAGTTCTCACTTTCAAGTGACATTGTAAATAAGAAGCAGGCAGCATTATCTCCCGTAAAGGTAAACAAACTTGTTTGTCTAGAGTTTCGCTGAACAAGAAGTAGGACTGAATGGACTGAAATTAATCTAGTTAATTTGTTTTGCGTTAATCGCTTGCGTTAACTGAGACTAATCGACAGCCGTAGTCCTAAGCGTGGCAAATGATCTGGTCCAAAAGATGAATGTAGCTGAGCAATATCCCCAACAATGCAATCCCTTTCCAAAAGGGGAATTACACAAACAGGAGGCTAATTAGCTGGCAATAAAAAGGATCAGTCACAGGGTGAAGTGCCTGCATGCTGCGTAGAAATTCTTTAAAAGGTTCATGAGTGTTGGGCTGGGCAGCTGAGTGAGCAAGCAAGCAAGCAGCTGGCGGGCAGTGATCCAGCCTGTCTCTGCTTCATCTCTGCTTCATTTCCAGAGACTTGGAGGTGGGTCCAGCTGACAGGGTGAGAGGTGTTGGGCGGGAAAGGTCACTGAAGAGGCTGGCGCTGACTGGGCAGGTGGTGTTGGGAGGGAAAGCCCAGAGGTGGGTGGTGCTGACTGGGTATGAGGCGCTGGATGGGAAAATCTTTGAGGGTCTGGCACTGACTGGGCAGGAGGAGTTGGGAGGGAAAGCCCAGAGGTAGGTTTTGCTGATTGGGCAGGAGGTGGTGGGCGGGGAAATCACTGAGGCAGCTGGCGCTGATTCGGTAGGCAGTGCTGGGCAGGAAAAGTCACTGAGGGGGGGCTGGCGCTGACTGGGCAGGAGGCTCTGAGTGGGAAAATCACTGAGGTGGCTCTTGCTGACTGGGTAGGAGAAGTTGGGAGGGAAAGTCCGGAGGTTGGTTTTGCTGACTGGGTGGGAGGAGTTGGGCTGGAAAATCACTGAGGGGGTTGGTGCTGACTAGGTAGGCGGTGTTGAGCGGGAAAAGTCACTGCAGGTGACTGGCGCTGACAGGGTAGGAGGCGCTGGGCGCAGAGCTGGCTTTAGGAAGTGCGGGGCCCGATTCGAACAGTTTTGACGGGGCCCCGGCAGGGATGACTGAAAAAAAAAAAACACTTAAAAAAAACATGTGGGGCTTGTTCTCACCGGGCGGCACTCGTAGTCTTCGGCGGTTTGTCCTTCACTCGCTCCGGGTCTTTGGTGGCACTGAAGGACCTGCTGCCAAAGTGCTGCTGAAGACTCAGAGCGAGTGAAGGACCCGCCGCTGAAGTGCCGCCGAAGACCCGGAGAGCTGCCGGCTGAGTAAAATTTAAAAAGGAGCCTCTAGCCAGGGAAGGGATTCTCGGCCACTGGGCACGGGGCCCTCTTAGGCGCGGGGCCCGATTCGGGAGAATTGGTGGAATTGGCCTAAAGCCGGCCCAGCCTGGGCGGGAAAATCACTGAGGCGGCTGGCCCTGACTGGGTAGGAGGAGTTGGGAGGGAAAGCCCAGAGGTAGATTTTGCTGATTGGGCAGGAGGTGGTGGGCGGGGAAATCACTGAGGCACCTTGCACTGACTGGGTAGGAGGCGCTGGGCGGGAAAAGTCACTGAGGTGGCTGGTGCTGACTGGGCAGAAAATGTTGGGAGGGAAAGTACAGAGGTGGGTCGTGGTGACTGGGTATTAGGCACTGGATGGGAAAATCTTTGAGGGGCTGGCACTGACTAGGCAGGAGTCTCTGAGTGGGATAATCACTGTGGTGGCTCTTGCTGACTGGGTAGGAGGTGTTGGGAGGGAAAGCCCAGAGGTGGGTTTTGCTGACTGGGTGAGAGGTGTTGGGCTGGAAAATCACTGAGAGGGCTGGTGCTGACTAGGTAAGAAGCGCTGGGCGTGAAAGCCCTGAGGTGGGTTTTGCTGACTGGGTGGGAGGAGTTGGGCTGGAAAATCATTCAGGGGGGTTGTGCTGACTAGGTAGGAGGTGCTGAGCGGGAAAAGTCACTGGAGGTGACTGACACTGACAGGGTAGGAGCTGCTGGGCAGGAAAGCCCTGAGGTGGGTTTTGCTGATTGGGCAGAAGGTGCTGGGCAGGAAAATCACTGGAGGTGGCTCGCGCTGACAGGGTAGGAGGTGCGGGGTGGGAAAAGTCACTGGAGGTGACTGGTGCTGACAGGGTAAGAGGCACTGGGCGGGAAAATCACTGAGGCGGCTGGCCCTGACTGGCTAGGAGAAGTTGGGAGGGAAAGCCCAGAGGTGGGTTGCGCTAATTGAGCAAGAGCCATGGGGCAGGAAAATCGCTGAGGCAGCTCGTGCTGATTCGGTAGGAGGTGCTGGGTGGGAAAAGTCAGTGAGGGGGCTGGCACTGACAGGGTAGGAGGCTCTGAGTAGGAGAAATCACTGAGGCGGCTGGCCCTGACTGGTAGGAGGAGTTGGGAGGGAAAGCACAGAGGTAGGTTTTGCTGATTGGGCAGGAGGTGGTGGGCGGGGAAATCACTGAGGCACCTTGCAGTGACTGGGTAGGAGGTGCTGGGTGGGAAAAGTCACTGAGGTGGCTGGCGCTGACTGGGCAGAAGATGTTGGGAGGGAAAGTACAGAGGTGGGTCGTGCTGACTGGGTATTAGGCGCTGGATGGGAAAATCTTTGAGGGGCTGGCACTGACTGGGCAGGAGTCTCTGAGTGGGAAAATCACTGAGGTGGCTCTTGCTGACTGGGTAGGAGGTGTTGGGAGGGAAAGCCCAGAGGTGGGTTGCACTGATTGAGCAGGAGCCGCGGGGCAGGAAAATCACTGAGGCACCTCGCGCTGATTCGGTAGGCGGTGCTGGGCAGGAAAAGTCACTGAGGGGGCGCTGGCGCTGACTGGGCAGGAGGCTCTGAGTGGGAAAATCACTGAGGTGGCTCTTGCTGACTGGGTAGGAAGAGTTGGGAGGGAAAGCCCAGAGGTTGGTTTTGCTGACTGGGTGGGAGGTGTTGGGCTGGAAAATCACTGAGGTGGCTGGTGCTGACTGGGCAGAAGATGTTGGGAGGGAAAGTACAGAGGTGGGTCGTGCTGACTGGATATGAGGCGCTGGATGGGAAAATCTTTGAGGTGCTGGCACTGACTGGGCAGGAGTTTCTGAGTGGGAAAATCACTGTGGTGGCTCTTGCTGACAGGGTTGGTGGTGTTGGGAGGGAAAGCCCAGAGGTGGGTTTTGCTGACTGGGTGAGAGGTATTGGGCTGGAAAATCACTGAGGGGGCTGGTGCTGACTAGGTAGGAAGCGCTGGGCTTGAAAACCCTGAGGTGGGTTTTGCTGATTGGGGAGGAGGTGCTGGGCAGGAAAATCACTGAGGCAGCTCACGCTGATAGGGTAGGAGGCGCAGGGCAGGAAAAGTCTGTGAGGGGGTTGGTGCTGACTGGGTAGGAGGTGTTGGGAGGGAAAGCCCAGAGGTTGGTTTTGCTGACTGGGTGGAAGGAGTTGGGCTTGAAAATCACTCAGGGGGTTTGTGCTGACTAGGTAGGAGGTGCTGAGCGGGAAAAGTCACTGCAGGTGACTGGCGCTGACAGGGTAGGAGGCGCTGGGCGGGAAAATCACTGAGGCGGCTGGCCCTGACTGGGTAGGAGGAGTTGGGAGGGAAAGCACAGAGGTAGGTTTTGCTGATTGGGCAGGAGATGGTGGGCGGGGAAATCACTGAGGCACCTTGCACTGACTGGGTAGGAGGAGCTGGGCGGGAAAAGTCACTGAGGTGGCTGGCCCTGACTGGGCAGAAGATGTTGGGAGGGAAAGTACAGAGGTGGCTCGTGCTGACTGGGTATGAGGCGCTGGATGGGAAAATCTTTGAGGGGCTGGCACTGACAGGGTAGGAGGCTCTGAGTGGGAAAAATCACTGAGGCGGCTGGCCCTGACTGGTAGGAGGAGTTGGGAGGGAAAGCCCAGAGGTCGGTTTTGCTGATTGGGCAGGAGGTGGTGGGTGGGGAAATCACTGAGGCACCTTGCAGTGACTGGGTAGGAGGTGCTGGGCGGGAAAAGTCACTGAGGTGGCTGGCGCTGACTGGGCAGAAGATGTTGGGAGGGAAAGTACAGAGGTGGGTCGTGCTGACTGGGTATGAGGCGCTGGATGGGAAAATCTTTGAGGGGCTGGCACTGACTGGGCAGGAGTTTCTGAGTGGGAAAATCACTGTGGTGGCTCTTGCTGACAGGGTTGGAGGTGTTGGGAGGGAAAGCCCAGAGGTGGGTTTTGCTGACTGGGTGAGAGGTATTGGGCTGGAAAATCACTGAGGGGGCTGGTGCTGAGTAGGTAGGAAGCGCTGGGCTTGAAAGCCCTGAGGTGGGTTTTGCTGATTGGGGAGGTGGTGCTGGGCAGGAAAATCACTGAGGCAACTCACGCTGATAGGGTAGGAGGTGCAGGGCAGGAAAAGTCTCTGAGGGGGTTGGTGCTGACTGGGTAGGAGGTGTTGGGAGGGAAAGCCCAGAGGTTGGTTTTGCTGACTGGGTGGGAGGAGTTGGGCTGGAAAATCACTCAGGGGGTTTGTGCTGACTAGGTAGGAGGTGCTGAGCGGGAAAAGTCACTGCAGGTGACTGGCGCTGACAGGGTAGGAGGCGCTGGGCAGGAAAATCACTGAGGCGGCTGGCCCTGACTGGGTAGGAGGAGTTGGGAGGGAAAGCACAGAGGTAGGTTTTGCGGATTGGTCAGGAGATGGTGGGCGGGGAAATCACTGAGGTGGCTGGCCCTGACTGGGCAGAAGATGTTGGGAGGGAAAGTACAGAGGTGGGTCGTGCTGACTGGGTATGAGGCACTGGATGGGAAAATCTTTGAGGGGCTGGCACTGACTAGGCAGGAGTCTCTGAGTGGGATAATCACTGTGGTGGCTCTTGCTGACTGGGTAGGAGGTGTTGGGAGGGAAAGCCCAGAGGTGGGTTTTGCTGACTGGGTGAGAGGTGTTGGGCTGGAAAATCACTGAGAGGGCTGGTGCTGACTAGGTAGGAAGCGCTGGGCGTGAAAGCCCTGAGGTGGGTTTTGCTGACTGGGTGGAAGGAGTTGGGCTGGAAAATCATTCAGGGGGGTTGTGCTGACTAGGTAGGAGGTGCTGAGCGGGAAAAGTCACTGGAGGTGACTGACACTGACAGGGTAGGAGCTGCTGGGCAGGAAAGCCCTGAGGTGGGTTTTGCTGATTGGGCAGAAGGTGCTGGGCAGGAAAATCACTGGAGGTGGCTCGCGCTGACAGGGTAGGAGGTGCGGGGTGGGAAATGTCACTGGAGGTGACTGGTGCTGACAGGGTAAGAGGCACTGGGCGGGAAAATCACTGAGGCGGCTGGCCCTGACTGGCTAGGAGAAGTTGGGAGGGAAAGCCCAGAGGTGGGTTGCGCTAATTGAGCAAGAGCCATGGGGCAGGAAAATCGCTGAGGCAGCTCGTGCTGATTCGGTAGGAGGTGCTGGGTGGGAAAAGTCAGTGAGGGGGCTGGCACTAACAGGGTAGGAGGCTCTGAGTGGGAAAAATCACTGAGGCGGCTGGCCCTGACTGGTAGGAGGAGTTGGGAGGGAAAGCACAGAGGTAGGTTTTGCTGATTGGGCAGGAGGTGGTGGGCGGGGAAATCACTGAGGCACCTTGCAGTGACTGGGTAGGAGGTGCTGGGCGGGAAAAGTCACTGAGGTGGCTGGCGCTGACTGGGCAGAAGATGTTGGGAGGGAAAGTACAGAGGTGGGTCGTGCTGACTGGGTATTAGGCGCTGGATGGGAAAATCTTTGAGGGGCTGGCACTGACTGGGCAGGAGTCTCTGAGTGGGAAAATCACTGAGGTGGCTCTTGCTGACTGGGTAGGAGGTGTTGGGAGGGAAAGCCCAGAGGTGGGTTGCACTGATTGAGCAGGAGCCGCGGGGCAGGAAAATCACTGAGGCACCTCGCGCTGATTCGGTAGGCGGTGCTGGGCAGGAAAAGTCACTGAGGGGGCGCTGGCGCTGACTGGGCAGGAGGCTCTGAGTGGGAAAATCACTGAGGTGGCTCTTGCTGACTGGGTAGGAAGAGTTGGGAGGGAAAGCCCAGAGGTTGGTTTTGCTGACTGGGTGGGAGGTGTTGGGCTGGAAAATCACTGATGGGGTTGGCGCTGACTACGTAGGAGGTGCTGAGCGGGAAAAGTCACTGAGGTGGCTGGTGCTGACTGGGCAGAAGATGTTGGGAGGGAAAGTACAGAGGTGGGTCGTGCTGACTGGATATGAGGCGCTGGATGGGAAAATCTTTGAGGTGCTGGCACTGACTGGGCAGGAGTTTCTGAGTGGGAAAATCACTGTGGTGGCTCTTGCTGACAGGGTTGGAGGTGTTGGGAGGGAAAGCCCAGAGGTGGGTTTTGCTGACTGGGTGAGAGGTATTGGGCTGGAAAATCACTGAGGGGGCTGGTGCTGACTAGGTAGGAAGCGCTGGGCTTGAAAGCCCTGAGGTGGGTTTTGTTGATTGGGGAGGAGGTGCTGGGCAGGAAAATCACTGAGGCAGCTCACTCTGATAGGGTAGGAGGCGCAGGGCAGGAAAAGTCTGTGAGGGGGTTGGTGCTGACTGGGTAGGAGGAGTTGGGAGGGAAAGCCCAGAGGTGGGTTGCGCAGACTGAGTAAGAGGTATTGGTTGGGAAGATCACTAAGATAGCTCGCGCTGACTGGGTAGTAGGCGCTGGGCAGAAAAGGTCACTGAGATGGCTGGTGCTGATTCGGTAGGTGGTGCTGGGCGGGAAAAGTCACTGAGGGGAATGGTGCTGACTAGGTGGGAGGCGCTGGATAGGAAAATCACTGGGGGGCTGGCACTGACTGGGCAGGAGGATCTGAGTGGGAAAATCACTGAGGTGGCTCCTGCTGAGTGGGTAGGAGGTGTTGGGAGGGAAAGGCCAGGGGTGAGTTTTGCTGACTGGGTGGGAGATGTTGGGCTGGAAAATCACTAAGAGGGCTGGCGCTGACTAGGTAGGAAGTGCTTAGCAGGAAAGCGCTGAGGTGGGTTTTGCTGACAGGGCAGGAGGTGTTGGGCAGGAAAAGTCACTGAGGGGGTTGGCACTGACTGGGTAAGCGGTGTTGGGAGGGAAGCCCAGAGGAGTGTTTTGCTGATTGGTCAGGAGGTGCTGGGCAGAAAAATCACTGAAGCAGCAGCTGTTGATTGGGCAGAAGGTGCTGGGTCAAAAACCATGGAAGCCAACCTCAAGGACTGGGCAGGAGGTACTGGGCAGGTAACCCTGTAGATGATACCCTTACTGGAGAGGAGACATGGAAGGGAAAGGGGAACAGACTCTTCTACTGATATTACAAAAAGTACTGGGTAGGAAACTCCTAAAGCAGCTTGCACTCACTAGACAAATGGTCCTAGGGGGCAAATGTGTGTGCAGGCTTGAGCTTACCCGGAAAAAGACGCCTAGCAGGAAACCTCAAGCAGTTTGTGTTGACTAGGAAGAAGGTGCTGAGTTCTTGTGAAAGCTCTCCTAACTTCTGCAACACACAAGTGCTGAAAACTAGGAATTAGGGTAATTTCCACACAGGGAGATTACCTTGTAATCCTGCTGTCTAATGAGCCACACTTAAACTAGGTTTCAGGGTAGCAGCAGTGTTAGTCTGTATCCTCAAAAAGAACAGGAGTACTTGTGGCACCTTAGAGACTAAAATTCATTAGAGCATAAGCTTTCGTGGGCTACAACCCACTTCTTCGGATGCATCCGAAGAAGTGGGTTGTAGCCCACGAAAGCTTATGCTCTAATAAATTTGTTAGTCTCTAAGGTGCCACAAGTACTTAAACTAGGGCAGCCTTGTTCCACCTCTGGCTGAGAGATTGCCCATCCCCCTCCCACATGAGAAGGATTGAGGTCCTGTTTCTATTAGTCACAGTAAATTCCCCCAGAATGATTTATACTTGGCTTTTTTGAGATTTGAAGTGAAATCTTACTTGGGACCTATCCTGGTCAGATGGAACATGGTGTGGTGAAGGGGCGGATGTAAGGGGATGGCAGAGGCCATGAAAAATTCGCCCCTTTTCTCAAAAAAACCAAGAAATGGCCCAACGTCTGGAAATGAACAGGGGAGGTAGGGGGCTCCCTTCGGACCCTCACTTCCATGTAATCCTTCCTCAAGTCCTTTTGCCCTGCCCAATTTACACCGCTCAACCAACCACAACTTTCACCCTTTGTTTTCTTGTGCACAAGAAAGAACACTGTCAGACTGACAAGCGTCAACCCGCCTTCTGCCGCAAACTCTCCTGCGCTTTGAAAGAGATTGGTGCCGAAAAGTAGGAATTAGGGTAATTTCCAGCAGAGCCGAATACCTTGCCAATGTCATCTGAATCTACCTTGTACACGTGCTCTCTACTGAGCCACACCTAACCCGCTTCACCTCTCTCTTTCTAGCAACTCAAAGGACAAAATGGACAAGACGACACAAGCACCAAAGAAACTGCAGGAAAAGGGAAGAAAAAGCCACGGCCAACGGCTGCACACACCGCACCCCTGTACCGAGGGATCGGGTTCGACACTTCTCCTCACAGGCTTAATCCCCCTTCAGGTGCCCGGTAAAAGGACCTCCCTGTAAACAAGGATCAAGGTCCATTCCTTACCAACCAAAATGCTTTATGGGTCCCTTCCATAGTTGAGGCGGAGCGACCCCCCTTTAAAAAGGGTTGAGGTCTCTGTGGGTTTGAGCTCCTTAGGACCTAGCCTTTAAAATGCCCCGGGCCATTGACCTCTCCCTGTCAGAAGGGTGCAGGTCTCCCCTTTCTAACTCCTCTTGGGCCGTTGGCACTCGCTGGGCAACGAGACCACCCACTTCTGAGGGAACGGAGGTCTCTCCTTTACAGCGCTTTTCGCTCTGGCCCATTGGAAGACCCCAGGCTTAAGGACCACCCTGTAAGGAGGGTTTCGGTCTCCTTTGCCATGCAAATTAAGCCACAGGTCACTTTGACAGGCCCGGCAAAATGACTGCCCTGTAACCAGGGTGTAAGGTCTTATACCTCTCACGCATAAGCTAGGGGAGCCTTTCTGTGCCTGAGCGACTCCCCCCGACCCTCCAGCACTTGAGAAGGGTTGAACTTCTGTTTCTCTTAGTCACAGTAAATTCCCACAGAATGATTTCTACTTGGCTTTTTTGAGATTTGAAGTGAAATCTTACTCGGGACCTATCCCGGTCAGATGGAACATGGTTTGGCGAAGGGGCGGCTGTAAGGGGATGGCGGAGGCCGTGGAAAATTCGCCCCTTTTCTCAAAAAAGCCAAGAAATGGCCCAACCAAGCAAACGTCACAAAGTCTGGAAATGAACAGGGGGGATGGGGGGCTCCTTTCGGACCCTCACTTCCATGTAATCCTTCCTCAAGTCCTTTTGCCCTGCCCAATTTACACCGCTCAACCAACCACAACTTTCACCCTTTGTTTTCTTGTGCACAAGAAAGAACACTGTCGGACTCACGAGCGCCAACTGCAGGGATTCGGACAGCTCCATTAGTTGTGTCCGAATTCCGGGCCTTGTGTCTCTTTGGTGATAAAGAGAGGAGATTCCTCGGGCTACCTTTGAAGAGATTGATGTGGCGGTCCTTTCTGAAATGTGTTGATGTTGAGATGTTGTAGGTAGATGCGGTGGTATTCAGAGCCGGCACGTGGGTGCACCTAACCCTACTAACAGGACCGCGTCACAAGTCAGAGGGGTCTTTTTTGGTAAAGGTAGGGGGCACAAAGTTGTCATTTTCTTGGTGGGGTAGGAGGTAAGTCGGGAAGGGTGTCGCTGAGGGATGGAGGATTGATTGGAAAGGGGACACTCAGCAGGATCCCTCCCTTACCTGTTCATTTCCAGATCTTTTCACATTCAGGACTCCCCCACCCCAACAGTGTAAAGGAGGTATATTTTACTAAAAAAAGGGTGACTGCCCTGTAATCAGGGTTCAGGTCGCTTTCCCTTTTCTCCTCCCTACATTGGCCCTCTTCACGCCAAGGTCCAAAGTGAGCGCCCTCTAACTAGGGTGTGGGTCTTTCCCTGTCTTTCACAAGGTAACACTGCCATTTGGAAGGTAGTTCTAGAAACCAGCCTCTTGAGAGGGTTCAGAGTTTGTCCTACTAGCTGTCCCGTGCCCTCCTCACTCACGCACTCAGCCAAGTCAAAGCCCGTGTCCTCTGCATCCACCTGGACCCGCCTTCTGCCGCAAGCTCTCCTCCGTTCTGAAAGAGATCGGTGCCGAAAAGAAGGAATTAGGGTAATTTCCGGCAGGGCCGAGTACCTTGCCAATGTCATCTGAATCTACCTTGTACACATGCTCTCTACTGAGCCACACCTAACCCGCTTCACCTCTCTCTTTCTAGCAACTCAAAGGACAAAATGAACAAGATGACACAATCACCAAAGAAACTGCAGGAAAAGGGAAGAAAAAGCCACTGCCAACGGCTGCACACACCGCACACACCGCACCCTGTACCGAGGGATCGGGTTCGACACTTCTCCTCACAGGCTTAATCCCCCTTCAGGTGCCCGGTAAAAGGACCTCCCTGTAAACAAGGATCAAGGTCCATTCCTTACCAACCAAAATGCTTTATGGGTCCCTTCCATAGTTGAGGCGGAGCGACCCCCCTTTAAAAAGGGTTGAGGTCTCTGTGGGTTGGAGCTCCTTAGGACCTAGCCTTTAAAATGCCCCGGGCCGTTGACCTCTCCCTGTCAGAAGGGTGCAGGTCTCGCCTTTCTAACTCCTCTTGGGCCGTTGGCACTCGCTGGGCAACGACACCACCCACTTCTGAGGGAACGGAGGTCTCTCCTTTACAGCGCTTTTCGCTCTGGCCCATTGGAAGGCCCAAGGCTTAAGGACCACCCTGTAAGGAGGGTTTCGGTCTCCTTTGCCATGCAAATTAAGCCACAGGTCACTTTGACAGGCCCAGCAAAATGACTGCCCTGTAACCAGGGTGTAAGGTCTTATACCTCTCACGCTTAAGCTAGGGGAGCCTTTCTGTGCCTGGGCGACTCCCCCCGACCCTCCAGCACTTGAGAAGGGTTGAACTTCTGTTTCTCTTAGTCACAGTAAATTCCCACAGAATGATTTCTACTTGGCTTTTTTGAGATTTGAAGTGAAATCTTACTCGGGACCTATCCCGGTCAGATGGAACATGGTGTGGCGAAGGGGCGGCTGTAAGGGGATGGCGCAGGCCGTGGAAAATTCGCCCCTTTTCTCAAAAAAGCCAAGAAATGGCCCAACCAAGCAAACGTCACAAAGTCTGGAAATGAACAGGGGAGTTGGGGGGCTCCTTTCGGACCCTCACTTCCGTGTAATCCTTCCTCAAGTCCTTTTGCCCTGCCCAATTT
>NW_027053823.1:0-21000 GCF_011386835.1 Chrysemys picta bellii | reverse complement strand
TGGTGAACTGCACCTTTCAGAGGATCTGGCCTGAGCCAGTTGGAACCCGTTGTCATTACGCACAGGCTCACGTCAGGCAGTGCTGACTGTGGGGTACTGGAGACTGTGTTAAGATGACGAGCTATCGTCTTAAGTGTGAGGGGCTCCTGGTCCTGCTTGAAGGCTGGGGGGGCTCTGTAGGGAAGTGTCAGTGGGTGATCTGGGGCTTAAGAACATAGGAACAACCAGACCAGTGGGCCAGCTAGTCCAGTGTCCTGTCTTCCAACAGGGGTCAGTGCCAGAGGCTTTAGTGGGAATGAACAGAACAGGTCAAGTATCCAGTGATCCATCCCCGTCCAGTCCCAGCTTCTGTCAGTCAGAGGTTTAGGGACTCCCAGAGCACGGGGTTGAATCCCTGACCATCTTGGCCACGGATGGACCTGTCCTCCAGGAACTGATCTAGCTCTTTTGTCCTTTTTCTGTACTTTTTCCAATCTAATATATTTTTTGAGCTGGGATGACCAGAACTGCACGCAGTATTCAAGATGTGGGCGTACCAGTGATTTATATAGTGGCATTGTAATATTTTCTGTCTTATTACCTATCCCTTTCCTAGTTGTTCCTAACATTCTGTTCACTTTTTTGAGTGCATCTGCACATTAAGTGGATGTTTTCAGAGAACTATTCACAATGACTCCAAGACCTCTTTCTTGAGTGGTAACAGCTAATACAAACTCCATCATTTTGTATGTAGTTAGGATTATACTTTCCAATGTCATTACTTTGCATTTATCAATACTGAATTTCATCTGTGAATTTCAGCCCATTTTGTGAGATCTCTTTGTAACTCTTTGCAGGGAGCTTTGGATTTAACTCTCTTGAGTAATTTTGTATAATCTGCAAACGTTGTCACTTCACTGTTTACCACATCTCCAGCAGCCGGTGTGCAAAGAGCCAGCCTAGACAAGGAGGGGAAGAGTTGTGCTCCTCTGCCTTCAACTCACAGACTTTACGGCCAGAAGGGACCATCATGATCATGTAGTCTGACCTCCTGCACAACGCAGGCCACAGAACCTCACCCACCCACTCCTGTAATAGACCCAGAACCGCTGGCTGAGTTACTGACGTCCTCAAATCATGATTTTAAAGATTGCAGGTCACAGAGACTCCACCATTTACACTAGTTTAAACCTGCAAGGGATCCATGCCCCATGCTGCAGAGGAAAGCAAACAAAAAAGAAAAAAACAGGGTCTCTGCCAATCTGATAGAGGAGAAAAGTCCTTCCTGACCTCAAATATGGTGTGTCTCTGTTTTTGGTGTTGTAGTAATTGGGCCTGCAAATTTACCCTAATTATGAGCTCAACTGTGAGACAGGAGTGAAAGCTCACAAAATGTCACAATAACGTATAACAGTGAATGTGGAGGGGAAAAGGGGAGTGAGACTGAATTAATCCAAACAAAAATCCCTCCTGCTATAACTCAAAGACTGTGTTAAGATCATGCCTGGTAAACAAGAGAAATATGGGATCAGAAATCAGTGAAACAAAATTTGTCAGAAATTAGGCCTAATTGGTGGACAAAAGAATGAGCGGACGGACTATTCCACCCCATACTCCATTTTGGGTTCTTCAAAAAGATTTTGGCGGGAATACGTTTGAACAGACGCAGGGTACTGCTATTCCGTCTGACTGAAAGAAGGGGGAGGAGTGAGCTTCGCTGTCATGGCTGCCACTCCTCCCTCCCCTGGAACCCCAGGTCTTCTTCAGCCTAATCCTGAGAGATGCCCTGACCAGACCAGGCCAGAGAGAGGGACCCAGAAGGCAATGCCACTTCCACCAGCTCTGGCTGACTCCTGAATACCACCGGCAATGTGATGTCTGCCCCAGCCAATGTGTCTTTTTCCTTCTCTTCCCTGTTGCTCTCCTTTTTCTTTATAAGAAGAATCTGGCTTAGCTGGCTAAAAAAACCGTATTTTGCAGCACTGCTGTGATCCTGCGACCAGAGAGGCAGATAAAAGCTATGCCCCAAACAGCCCAACGCTGGTGTGATTTTTCCAGAGTGGCTAATCAAACTATGGGCTGGGTTGCATTTCTCCGCAGTGAGGCTGCCAGCGAGAGTCAGCACCAGAACAGAAGCTGCATTTTCTCTCTTTGCTACTCTTCTTTCTCTCTGTTGGGAAGAGGTGCCAGCATCAGAAGAAAGGAGCATCACACGCTGGACAGAGGCAAAGGTGGGACAACTGGGGTGACAACTCTGCAGCCAGGGAGAGAAGGAACTGACTCCCTCCCGGGGTCACACCCCATATTAATCAAAAACTTCTTTTATTGTGAATGATGATTTACAGTTTAATATTTTCCTAAGTGAGTATTTGATGTTACTGTCTAGTCTATCATCACTCCACACTTTCTAGTATAGTATTGTTCCTGCCAAATTTCTGGGGGTTTTCCTTCATTAAGTTTAGAATACAAGATTAACTCCATGGTGCTGGTTTGCCTCCGGCTCTCCTCACGGTAGGCATAGCCTAGCCAAGCCATGGGTCATTGCCCAGTTCAAACTTCTACTTCTCTACTAACGTCTTCTCTTTTCTCCAAAAAGGAGACTTATTCCCATCTTTAACACCGTCTAAGAGACTCTCAGCCATGGTCGGGGTCTGGGGAGGGGCAGGTTCCTTCTAAACTCTTTCACTGAAGGCAAAGGGGACAGGGGATGTCATTAAAACAAAAGTCTTGTGCAAGACTTTACATTTCAAATGCCTTACCTGTTTTTCCTTCTTTTCTGTATTTTTAATGAAAGGTTAAAAGATTTGTAATGGTGTGTTTGCCATGGTACAAAGCAGGCTGAGGTCTCTGGATACCAAACCCCCAAGGTGTCTAACTCTGTTTAATATTGGACAGAGACATGTTGTGTTGTCGTCGTCTTTAACTGTTTGTTCCATGTAAATTACTACAACCGTGTCGGGGTTCTGGTTTCCATGCAATTATGTCATGTTACGTGACAAGCACACATGCACTTGCTGGAAGCGTGCTGCTAACTTCTCTGGGTATGTGCTGGGGGCGTAACACTCATCAGCAGGAACTCAGACACGGAAGTTCCCACTTCAGTCCCCCGGGTGTTGGCCAAAAGGGCAGTTATCACATTCATGGGGGCTTATCCAGTGTTCGTATTGATTGGGACAGAGAAAGTACATAATCGACTGGTGCATGGGTCACAGGTTCCCCCTGTCCCGTTCCACAGAGGACAGGAGCTGTTACAGCCCCAGCCAGAGAGCCTGGCTCTGCGAATTGGCTCACAGGGGGGCCTGTAACACACTCACCAGTGGGTCACATCCACAAGCCTGTTTTTTAATTTGTTATTAATAATAACGATAGTAGTAACAATAGACACTCACGTATCTCTTTCTTCAGTTCAGCTTGCTGAGTGTCTAGAGGGGGAGAAGATTGCAGTGTCACGTTTACAGGGATCTCACTCCTGTTCATGAATGTCACTGGGCTGTAATTCCTAAGGCCCGGTGCACGGATAGCATTTGTAGCTATGGCGGTTGGGGGGGGTGATGTTTTACCCAGATAGTTATAGTGGTACAACCCCCTAGTGTGGATGCAATTACACTGGGACAAAGGTGCCTCATACCATTATAGCGTCTCCCCCTCCCCAATGGCAGTAGCTCTACTGGGGTAAGCGCCTTCATCCCGCTATAACTGCATCCACACCAGCAACCTGTGCTGCTTTCTTTCCATATCCTGGTGGGGTCACAGCGACACCGTGTTTGGATGTAGACAAGGACTAAGATTAAGGAGGTGGACGGTGCCATCCCCCATAGCCCTACATGCTGTCAGTGCCCTTTGGGTCTAACTAGCCTCACCAACCCCCAGGGAGCCCCATAAGTCTTGCTGGATGTGGGAGGGACCTTGATGAATAGCTCCTGCTCGTTGCCTGCAAGCAGGCCTGTTCGATACACGGACATTAGCAGGTAGCTTGGGCAATGGATGAGCTGCGGAGCTGGGTCTCGGGAGACTTGGGCTCTATTCCCAGCTCTGCCACTGACTTGCAGAGTATCCTTGGGCAAGTCATGTCCCTGCTTTGTGCCTCAGTTTCCCCCTAATTAGATTATAAACTAATTGGGGCCAGGACTGTCTCCCCATAGGTGTGTGGGGTGCTCACAGGTGCGAGTGTGATACAAGTGACTATACAGATCCATGCCCAGTTTTCCGGGTCTCGTTCCTGCTTCAGACTGAGTGATCCCGACACTCACTGAGCACCTAGGGTCAGGTTCATTCTATTCTACAGTGAGACCCAAAGGAGTGACTCTACATCTGGCGCTTCTCAGGTCACACCCAGAGTCGTGTCTCATCCAGGATCCCCACCCCAGGGTGAGTTCAGCTCCTCTCTGCCATTGCTCACTCCCTCTCCCGCCGGCCCTCTCACTGATGTCCTCCAAATCTCTCTTCCTGGCACAGGACAGAAGCCCCCCGACAACCTTCTCTGAATTCAGGAGACCCTCGCTCCGGTTCCACAGCACCCCTTCCCCTCGGCCACCCTACCTTTCGCTCTGTGCTGCTTCCAGATGCAGTAACTGGCCAAGAGGCTGAGAAAAACCACACCAGCCAGGGTCACCGACAGAGCCAGCTGGCAGGGAGAGGTCCTTGGGAGGAACACATCTGCAAGGCAAAGTTGCATTGATTTGAACCCAGACAGAGTGGATGTGGCAGCAGCAGGAGTGAGGGGAGCCCGCAGCATCCTGCAGTGGTCTGGGAGGATCTCACAGGCATCTTTGGTCAGGCTTTTGAGAGATGAGAAGTGGCTCCTCCCATGAGGCTGACGGGAGCCCAAGCTTTGGCCTGGTCACTGAACTTGGCTAGGCCCTGGCTACACTGCAGATAGGCCGTCTGCTGTGAGAGCTTCTGTTCTGCTGGGGCCGAGCACGCTGGCCGTGCTGGGCTTGGACCTGCTCACGTCTGGCCTTAGGGATGGGCCGCCTGGGAGACTGCCCAGGGCACTGTCAGAGGAGCTCGCTGCCAGCCAGCACGAGAGCGCAGCAAACTCCCAGAGGCACCGTGTGAGGGGCACCAGATTTCTCCTGCTTCCTCCTGGCAGAGGAAGGTGGTGGAGCCGCAATGCACAGATACTGCTTGTGCCCCCTACATTCTTCCATGCCCCCCTAGGGGGCTGTGTGGGAGGGGGCAGAGCAAGGAACAGTGCCAGGGCCCCCTGCATCCAGGTCACTTTCCCCATCTGGGCTGTGCTGTGGGGCATCAGTAGGGTTACCATATTTCAGCAAGCACAAAAGAGGACGGGAGGAGCCCCGCCCTAGCCCCGCCCCTGCCCCTCCCACTTCCCGCCTCCCCAGAACCCCCAACCCTCCCCCCGTTCCTTGTCCCCTGACTGCCCCCTCCTGGGACCCCTGCCCCTAACTGCCCCCCAGGACTCCACTCCCTATCTAAGCCTCCCTGCCTCTTGTCCCCTGACTGCCCCAACCCTTATCCACACCCCCACCCCCAGACAGACCCCTGGGACTCCCACGCCCCATCCAACCACTCCCCACCCCCTGACAGCCCCCCCCAGAACTCCCAACCCATCTAAACCTCTCTGCTCCCTGTCCCCTGACTGCTCCGATCCCTCTCCCCACTCCTGCCCCCTGACAGCCCCCCCAGAACTCCCAACCCATCTAAACCCCTCTGCTCCCTGTCCCCTGACTGCTCCGATCCCTCTCCCCACTCCTGCCCCCTGACAGCCCCCCCAGAACTCCCAACCCATCTAAACCCCTCTGCTCCCTGTCCCCTGACTGCTCTGATCCCTCTCCCCACTCCTGCCCCCTGACAGCTCCCCCCCAGAACTCCCAGCCCCCCACTCTGCTCCTTGTCCCCTGACTGCCCCCTCCTGGGACCCCTGCTCCTAACTGCCCTCCAGAACCCCACCCCCTACCTAAGCCTCCCTGTTCCTTGTCCCCTAACTGCCCCCTCCTAAGACCCCCCCCCAACTGCCCCCCAGGACTGTATCCTGACTGCCCAAAACTTTCTCCACTCCCTCAAAAAGCCCCCCCCGTTTCTTGACTGCCCCCTCCAGAACCTCCCTGTCCCTTCTCCTGCCCCCCTTACCCTGCTGCTCAGAACAGGGTGTTGGGCTCTGTGCGAGCCGAGCCGGACACGTGGCTGAGCTCCCCAGCACAACAAAACCCGGTCCCTGGCCCTGCACAGTGCTGCCGGACCGGGTTGCAGGGGAGAGCTGCCGGCTCAGAATGCAGGGCGGATCCGGCTCCTCTACAGCTGCTCCTGAGTCCAGCCCGGGACTTTTCTGCAGCCCTCCCAGCCGCTCGCTCTGCTCTGCTCTGCCGGGGGAGGGGGGAAATCCCGGACATTTTGAGTGCATTACAAATTCCCCCCGGACGCTATTTTTAGCACGAAAAGGAGGACATGTCCCGGTAAATCCGGACGAATGGTAACCCTAGCATCAGGAGCTGCTGCTCTTTGCCCTCCCCATACCCAGCCCAGGGGAGGAAAGTGACTTGGATGCAGAGAGCCCTGACATTACTCCTCGCTCCCCCCTCACAGCCCCCCAGGGGGCACGAGGGGCAATGCGAGCGAGGAGTTGGAGAGGGGAGCGAGCAGCAATGCCAGCTGCCCCTTGCATCCAGGTCACTTTCCCCACCTGCGTGCAGGAAGGGAGTGCAGGGGCTAAGAAAGAAGGGATGCAAAAGGGGGCTGGGGAGAAGGGGGTGCAGGGGTTGGAGCACAGGTGTGTTGCTGAGGTTAGGGGTGAAGGGGGTACAGTGCAGGGGTTGGAGTGCAGGATGGGAGTGCAGGGCTTAGCTGCAGAGGGGGTTCAGAAAGGTTTAGCAGGGAATGTGGAATAGGAGAAGAGAAGGGGTGCAGAAGGTGGTTGGGGACAAGGGGCGCAAGAGAGTTAGGGGAGAAGGCGGCACAGTGCAGGGGTTGGGGTGCAGGAGGGGAGTACAGGGGGATAGGGAAGACGGGGTTTTTCATTAGTATTGTTATTGTGTATTTTACAAATAGTTTCACACACACACAGACACACACACGTCTCAGATTAGAAGTGTGAAATCCCACTCAGTTTGATCAGTGAGCACCACCTCTCAGCTACTCGGCACTAGCACAAGATGGGTCCATCTCCCCCGTCTGCCTGGTTCCCTCCTTCCCTTACTCTAGTCTTGGAGCATGCAGAAACCAAAGTAAGGGCAGCAACACACCCTCTGCCATGCCTCCCTTATTACTGCGCTGCTGCTGTCGGGGGCACTGCTGTCAGAACTGGGCACCCCAGCCAGCACCCGCTGCTCTCTGGCTGGCCAGCCAGGGCTACATTCTGAGCCCCAGAACCTCGTTCAATACAAATTAGGCACTGGGAAGAGGTAGTGGGACCCTGGGGCTGTGGGGAGCCTGGGGAGCCCATGAAGGCCAGGGACAATGCGAGGGCAGCCACAGGGGTCGGGGCAATAGGGGTCACTGCATCCATAGGGGCCAGGGTGCCAAAATACAAGGTCACCCAGGGTGCCATTTTCCCAAAGGCTGGCCCTGGACCTGCTATGTGCATCGTTGCTGTTCTCTCTTGGCCGAGACGGGGGTTGAGGACAGAGCAGGACAGGTTCTGGTTCGAAGCGTCTCTTATAACAGCAGCAGTGTGAGTATCAAACAGCCGGTCAGCCTGCTGGGATATTTTCTCCATCACTGGTGCTAGTCGCTGCCCGCTGAAGTCTCTCCACAGCACTTGGGGCTTCGGATACCATCCGGCCGATTCACACACCACGTGGATCCCTCCATCCTGATATCCATCGACAGAAAGGTGAGGGGTGGAGCCCAGGCCTGGAGGGGAATGGAGTGAACCTGTGTCATTGCTACACCCTGGGCCCACCAGAGAACTGCTCTGGTGCAGACTGGAGTGTGGGCCTGTGGCACTGGGAGTCCCAGCGGTGTAGCAGTGTCCTCCCTCACCATGAGGTTACACATACAGATCTACCACGTGATGGGTAGATCACACACAAAGCGCCCGTCACCCCCTGTAGCCGCACGGACCTCAGGGTATCCATCTCACAGTTCATAGACATGGCGCTACCTAGAGTTTTTCCATCAGCTCCTGGAAGCAGAGGCCTCAGGGAGATTTCCACAAACTTTCTCAGTGCCCAAGGAAATTGTGGGAGAAGGGGTCACACTCCCTGGGATGAGCAGCCGCATCTGGGGCATGTCCCCTGGAGTTCAGGGGAAACAGGTGGGGCCTGATCCTTGCTCAGACAGATGCCCCAGCAGCTGAGGGGTGGAGAAGCTGGACATGGAGCTGCTTACTCCAGTGGGTATGAGGAGTTGGCAGGCAGGTGCATCGATCCCATTAACAGCAGGCCTCGTTCCCTAGCGCTCCGGTGCCTTTCCTGTGAGAGGTGACTAGTCTGAACACACCGGAACTGTGGGGGTGGGGGGATGAGACACACCATTGACCAGTGCTCACTGGTGCTGGGAAGGGCAAACAACAGCCCGTGCTACTGACCAGCCACCTCCAGTTCCAACGCAGCTTCTTCGTAAAAGGTGGGTGATTGGAAGAGGCAGCCGTAAGTCCCTTCATCAGAGGGGGTGATGTTGTGTATCCTCAAGGAGACAGTCCCATTCGCAATACCGTCCTTCAGTAGCTTCGTCCTGCTTCGATACGGTGCGGTCTGCTGGCCAGCCTGATCTCTCCCATCCCGATAGAGATGGACAACTGCAGACAACGTGGATCGGAACCAGCGCACCGCCATGCTCTCGGCGCTCATGCTGGGGGAGAGGTGACAGGGTAACAGAGCATCTTCTCCCACAAGGGCCCTGATGGGGCGATCGGGTCCAATCACCTTGAAACTCATTGTAGAAGGAACCAGGAGAAAAGAAGCTGTAGCCAAAGTGGAACTAGGAATACATCATGGCGATGGAAATGGGAATTTACTGTAATATTTTTATCAGCAATGTGTGTCTCTATGTCAGCCTCTGCATTGTTGTCCCCTGAATGCACAAGGGTTCCATTGCCTCTCCAGGCAGATGGAAGCATGGGGTGTTTGAAATACGTTGCCTCCTGGTTCCAGACCAGAATAATTAAAATGAACTGAATACAACCTGCACCTGTGAATGCAGGACCCAGCCTGGAAGAGAAAAAGGAAGAGCCGGGACTGGGACATCATCAGGTAATGGCTGGGGAGCCGATGCAGGTTGGCTATATGAACTCAGCATGATTTGGCAGCAGGAGAACAAGGGATGAGGGGTGTCAGGGAGCCTGTGTTAAGAACAGTGTTCACAGACACACAGGGCCTTTCATTCAGGACTCAGAGACCAAGGGACAGAGAGAGAGAGAGCCCAGATGGATCCACACCAGCTTGGCTTGGTAGAGCCCTGGCTTCAGTCTCTATGAGCCTTGTTTTAACCTCTGCCCCTCTGTGCTAACCTAAGGATTTCCCAACACTGTCTCCCAGTTGAGTAATAAACCCTATTCTGTAGTCACTGGGCAGAGCTCACCATGAGAAACAGGAGAGCTAGAGCCCAGAGGCCGGTCTCAGAGGCATTGAGGCCAGGTGGCCTATCCTCTTGGAAAATGTGACCCCTTGAGGGCCTGGCATGCTGAAGGGGTCACTCCCAAGAGACTTTTCAAAGGCAGGGCAGAGCACAGACATAGTGACAGTCATATCAATGGAAGCAATGTGATGCTGTGAGCCCTGAGGGGCTGGGGACTGAGCGTGGGACTAGAAGCCACGAACACCTGCATCCTGTTCCCAGCTCTGCCACTGACTCGGAGTGGCCTTGGCCCGTCACAGACAGATAGATTCTGGCCTCTGGCAGAGTAAAGGGGGTTGGGCAATTCCCGCTCTGCAGGAGTGGCTCAGGGCTGGCATACTTGACCGTATCCTCAGAGCACCAAAGTGTGTCACATGGTGTGGCTGGAGCACTTGGCGTTCTGCCAATAGCAGGGCTGCAGAGCCGCTGAGGCTGCTGCAAGCTAGAGCAACCCTAGGGGTGCTCTAATGGACACTGGGGGCTGTTGCAATCCCTGGAACAGCCCAGGATCCAGGAGATGCAAAGGTGGCTAAAAGCCAGGCTCTCTCCTGGGCTGCACCTCCCGAGAGGCAGAATTTCATTTTTAGATTTGGCACAATATCTCCTTAAGGGCTAATTACATCTCGTAGGTGATCTTCTTACTGAGACCTTTACTACACTCTTAGGGAAACATTTTAAAATGCTCCTTCTCCTAGAAATCAACTCCTCTTTTCTCGTCATTTTTTTCTGGTTTCCTATATCATATAAAGTGTTTGTCATTATTGTGCTCTACATTCCCCCTGCTTTCAGCCAGGTCTCAGAGTTAGGCGAAGCACTCAGAGGGACTGTAACTGATCATCTTATCAGAATCACTGCTGGTTGAAATTTTTTCATCAAAACATTTTTGACCAAATGTGGCTTTTTCAACAAAATGAAAATTTTCAATTTCAGTCAAAAATTTCTCAGTAAGTATTTTTGGTTTACTTCCCAGTTTTTTTTGGGGGGGGGGAACTAAAAAGAATTGGTAGGAAATTTTGAAGAACAGTTTAAAATTTTTTCCCATCACCAATAATTGGCCTTTTCAAACCACTTCTAATCAAACCTGATTCCGCCAGGTTTCCTCTTTTTAAATTTTTGCCATTTGAAAATCATCTTTGTAACTACGTAAATTCTCCCAGAGTTTGGAAGAGTGTGACCAAAGCCCTGCTGTGCCTTGGAGCTACTCCTTGTTTTCCCACCCTCCCCACCTAGCCCCCACGCTCCCCCCAAGCTAGTCTGCCCTTTTCTTCTCGGCACCAGAGCTGAAATCCTGGCCCCACTGGCGCCGGTGGGAGGATTATTACCACGTGTTACCCCGTATCTCCACTACCCAGCTCTCCCCCACGTGGTGAACACTCAGACTCATCCCTGGCCCCCGTAACTCTCCACTGTTTTTCTGGACAGAGGTTTCTAGTTGCTAAGGGCAGGGCCAGGATATGGGCACAGTTTCTAATTGTTGGGGGCCATTCTACGGAACTGACTGTCCCAGCAAGCAGGACCCAGCTATATATCCCCACTGCCCCTAGGAGCAGGACACGTCCCACTGAACCAGGAATCAATCAGCCTCAGGGGGACATTTCTGGGCACAGCCACCACATGCTACCCAATGGGGACTTGCTGTGGGGGCCTCTTGTAGGCCACAAGACACATTTATTGCCCAACGCTCCCTGGCTTCTCTGCCCACCAGCTGCCACCTTTGCTGCTCTGCTCATAATCCCCGAGTTCCCTCAGACAGAGCTCAGGCTGGGGGCCCAGCCTTCCCCAGCACAGCCGCTGGCTCCTGTGGGAGAGAGACTAGGCCCTAAAGCCCCAGGAATCCTACCTGAGTCCAGCCGCTGAACGTGGAGAGAAAGGAGGGAAATGGTGAAGGCAGTGACCTCACGGAGCCAGGGGACATCGGGGAATCCTCCATCTCCCTGATGTCCAGACGACCACACAAGCCCTGGGCGAGCGAGTCGGTGAGCGAGACCTGCGATCCGGGACATGAGAGTGGTAAATGGGCAGAGCTGGTGCAACCATGCTGACTCCACTGGGCGCTGGAGTGCGACAAGCCCACATTCAGGCCAGACCTTTCAGAGGGGCCCAGCACCTGCAGCTGAGGCCAGATTTTCCAACGGGCTCAGTGCGCCGGGCACACAGAAAGTGCTGAGTTCAGCTGAGTCTGGCCCAAACCCAGGCCAGCTCCAGCACTGGCACAGAAATAAACTCGCTCTTAAAGGAACGATTTCTAGATAGGTCCCAGAACGACTGGCTGAAAGCTCCTGACCCCCGGCCTGCACGTGCCCTCAGCCCAGGGAACTCCGTGCTGGTTCGGAACTGCAGCCCTGAGCTACAAAGAGGGCTTGGGGGGTGGGGAGGGGGGTCTTTCTTAAACCACACGCAGGGCAGCCCCCTCTGCCACTCCTTTTGGCAGGGGGCCCTGCTGCCACCCAGCTGCAGCTCATAGGGGGAGGAGTTGTTCTCCCAGCCTCCATCCCTGCCCATCTGGGAAGGGGACTCCAGACTGCCAAAAGGGGAGCCCCTGGGTCTCCCCCATTTGCTGCCACTTGCTGCTGAGGAGGAAGTGGCCGGACAGTGGATTGTCGGTCCCTGGAATGGGGAGAACCGAGTGGGGCACAGCCAGAGGTCTGTATCCAGAAGAGGATGCCGCAGTCCTGGGGGTGACATGGGTCCTGGAGCAGAAGTGATGGTGGCGAGCCATCACCAGATAAAGGCGCACTGGCTAACCAAGCTAATTCCCAAGACAGCCAGCAGGAGGTGCCACAGTGGTGAGTCCAAACTGTGTCAGTGTCTCTTGCAGGATCTAAGGTTTTTGCAAGTGGAATCAGGATAAAAATGCAAGAAACAATGTAGGAGCGGGTGGAAGTGGGTATTGTGGGACGGGATGGGAGCGGGATTTTAAAGATAGTCCCACGCAGGGCTCTAGCTCCAGGCAGGCGAGCAGGAACCACTGGATCTGTTCCCCAGTCAAGTAGCTTTCATGTTGAAGGAGTGCCTTTGAGAGGCATTGACAAGGCATTGACAAGGGCAGAGTGAACACAGAAAGGGGCATTTCTGCATGGCTAATACTCCTGGCTGGGAGCTTTGGGGGCTGGGGCTCAGGTCCACTGCAATGAGCATTGGGCACTAACGCCATCAAGCTCCTTTAGAGATCTCAGTCCCACAGTTGAGAGGCGAGCCCCCCTTGACTCACCCCCTACTCTGAGCAACAAGAGGGTGATTCACCCTGTGCTGGTGCTGAGCCCAGGGCAGAGGCCCAAAGGAAAGAAAGCAAGGCACCTTCCTGACCCCAGGGCTGCCAGGGGCTGGTTTGGAGCAGTCTGTTCCCCATCACACCCCAGTCTGCCCCCGGCATGCCCCATGCACCCTGCACTGCTATGGGTGGTGATGCAGAGTTGACTACACCAGCCCTATGCCCAAACACTGGGCAGCCCCAACCCTGGGCATACCTGCTTTGTTTGCTAATCAGGATACTGTGTAAAGCTAACATAGTTCCTGAGGGTTTATGCTTGAGGAGCAGAAGCTTATTGGGAAAGATGTGTACTGTGTAACCTTAACTACTTGTGTGATTCTTCCTCAAATAAATTACTGTGCATTAAGCATATTGGTTTCCAAATTCTCACTGGTACTGGTACCAATCTGCCCAGCTGTGGGCCATTAAAGATCATCTCTCAGGCAGGTAATGTCAGGGCTCAGTGTTGAAACGGATCTTTAATGGCCCACAGCTGGCAATTCTCCTGCCAATTTCAGCTCCATCAGCAGTTTGCACGGAATGTTTGCAGGTCAGAGTCAGACAGTGCCAGGTGAGCATGAGCAGGGACCCTCCGTAGAGGAGCCCCATCTCTTGGGCAGGCTGGCTGAGTCATGGGACACTGCTGGGGGGAGACAGGGGGATGAGACAGGAGTTAAAATAACTGGTGTCCCCAGGCAACTCTGACATCTCCCCTAGAGGAAAACATGCAAGCCCTGTGCTGTTATTTACTACTAGCCTTTCTTAGAGTGAAATACCAATCAAATACCCCTGTAAAATGCTCCGGGTGCCTGAACAAAAAATCAATAAATCAAAGCTGCAAAACAGCCCTGTTAGCCACCCAGAAACAACCCTCAATCTTCCCCTGTAACTCCATCAAATAAAGAAGGGCCCGCTAGGCTCTGGTGAAGGGGCTGGTCCCTTCTCACATACCCTGGAGACCAGCAGGACCTTTCTGATTAGAAGCCAGGGCAGGGAACTCTGGAATTACGAGGATATTGGTTGGGCTATAGCACATGCAGTGGGAGCATGCCAGCTGCTGCACCCCTTCGTAGGGCGGCCCTGCCCTAGTCCTGCTGGCACAGGACAACAAATTTAAAAGCAAAGTAACGGATGAAAACTTCCTGCCACTATCTGATGAACCCAGGAGAAACTTCTCAGCTGTAACAGAAGTGCCGTCATCCAGCTTCTTGACAGTCAGTTAAATGGAGCCCTAGTCCAGGAGGTGCCTTACAATTAATGAATTATGGTTATGGTCTGAAGCAAAATCATTTAGGAAAAGAGAATCAGTTGGGTATCAGTCTGGCCTAGTGTAATTTTCTGTGAATGCTTGTTCAATGATAGCAGAATTTGTTCTTTTCTCCTGCACGTAGCAAGGCTGAAGAAGAAAGTGAAAGAGTAAAGCAGAACAAGGGGGTTTGCCAGAGGTCAAAAAATCATTTTTGCTGCTTTTTAGCAAAACTGAGAACCAAAATCATCACTTTTCCCACAGCTCCTGGTCCCCAGCACCTCACAGCCTGGATAGTAGATCCAGGGCCTCCCTCACTTACGCAAGCTAATCCTACTGTAAGGATTGAGCGACTCCCAGGGTTAGGCCAAGCTGTTCCTAAATTCCATAGGTACCAGCATCGGCAAAATAACCCTAACCCACGTAGTAACCTGTGACAATGCGGTTCTGGCGGAACCCAACTGAGAGTGCCAACTCAGGACAAATTGCTCAAATAGGGCAGTTACAGGCCAAGGCTGGGGTTTTTTCCACCTCTAAGGCAAACCAAACCAGCCAGACTAAGAGGACTTCGGTCTCACCCCACTGGCTAACCGCAAGTCTCACAAGCAATCTCCTTAGACACTCCAGTTTCCCAGTATTACCACCAGTGCCACTCGTTATGGGGACAAATGGTTATGAAAACCAATACCCCAGTAAAAGAAAAAGGTTCTCCTGATCCCAAAGGACCAAGCCCCAGACCCAGGTCAATATACAAATCAGATCTTACCCACAAATCACGCTGTTGCCAATCCTTCAGAATCTAAAATCTAAAGGTTTATTCATAAAAGGAAAAAGATAGAGATGAGAGTTAGAATTGGTTAAATGGAATCAATTACATACAGTAATGGCAAAGTTCTTGGTTCAGGCTTGCAGCAGCGATGGAATAAACTGCAGGTTCAAATCAAGTCTCTGGAATACATCTCCCGCTGGGATGGGTCCTCAGTCCTTTGTTCACAGCTTGTAGCAAAGTTCCTCCAGAGGTATGAAGCAGGATTGAAGACAAGATGGAGATGAGGCATCAGCCTTATATAGTCTTTTCCAGGTGTAAGAACACCTCTTTGTTCTTACTGTGGAAAATTACAGCAAAATGGAGTCTGGAGTCACATGGGCCAGTCCCTGCATACTTTGCTGAGTTACAAGGCGTATCTGCCTTCTCTCAATGGGTCCATTGTATAGCTGATGGTCCTTAATGGGCCATCAAGCAGGCTAGGCAGAGCTAATCTCAGCTTGTCTGGGATGTCACCCAGAAGCATAGCATAAGTTTGCCATACAGACAGTATAGAGCCAATATCCATAACTTCGACTACAAAACTGATACACACATATAGACAGCATAATTATAACCAGTAAACCATAACCTTGTCCTACACACCCCATTTGACCCCCTTTATACAAGATTTGCATGCCACTACAGGACCTTGGTTGCAACAATGATCTATACGGTCCCAGTTTATGTCAATAACGTCACATAGGCCAAGCTGTTCCTAAATTCCATAGGTACCAGCATCGGCAAAATAACCCTAACCCATGTAGTAACCCTGAACCTTCGAGTGGACATGCCCCTCCACAGGGTTATGTGTTTAGATTCCATGTAGGGGCCCGGGACCATGTTCCTTTCTTTTCAGATGCCACACAGAACAATTCACGCCTGCAGAGACCCAAGTAAAAAATGAGGACTCAGTTGTAATGAAGTTTAACCAGAGGCTTAAGGCTCAACGATGGGATATCCGGAAACTCCAAGCCCATGTGAATGAGTTGATGATGGAAGGCGAGAGAGAGAGAGAAGGAAAATCTGTAGATTATTTGTCTGCATATTCTACAAATTACTCAGCATAACGCCAATCGGCCCCGAGTGTAGTTATAGCCCCTTTAGGCAGGAAGGCAAGAGGGAGATTCAGTGTCTGCAGCGGTAGGGGGCTGCCACAGAAATTTTATTATAGATACTGGTACAGCAATTAGCATTATCCATGTTAAGGATCTTAGATCCTCTTCTCTGTCATCAGGGTGTACAAAAACACTTGCAACTTTTGCAAGAATCAGGTTGTTACCACCCTTCCTATACTCATTGAAGTTCAGATAGGTCACCTAAGAAAGGTTCAGACCTTTGTACTGATGAAATTAGCAGACCCAGGGAATTGCCTATTGGGAACTGATTTCCTATACAAATAAGGATGTGTTCTTGATTTGGTTAACCAATTGTTGTGTCTTACTGTAGAACAGGCAAAGGATGACTCAACAGTGCTCATACCTGAGTGTGGCATGGTATCTCCAGTGGAGGAGACTGAACCTGAGGGGTATGATTTAACCAAAATAGTGGCTAATCATGCAGACCAACCAGAGTTACAGGTGTTACTTTGCAAGCATGCAGATGATTTTGTGAAATACAAGCATGATTGTGGATGTATGGCAGTCACTATTGTTGTAAAAGGAGGAGATATATCAACCCAAAGACAATATCTTTACCCAGAACTGTCAAACCCATATATAGAAAAGACTATCAAGTCTTTACTGACACAGGGAGTACTACGTAGATGTACTTCCACTGCTAATTCCCCTATTTGGCCTGTAAAGAAACCAAATGGTTCTTGGCATCTCACAATTGATTACAGATGCCTGAATCAGGCCACAACCACTTGTGCCCCTATAGTGGCCAAGATGCAAAATTTAATCAAGTCCTTTGATCCAGAGGCTAAGTAGTTTACTGTCCTTGACATCAGTAACAGCTTTTGGACATTATCATTGGCCCACATTGTACAGTACCGTTTTGCATTTAGTTTCCAGGGAGTCCAATATTCCTGGACACATTTACCCCAGGGGTATAAATCTGGACATGACTTATGAGGAGAGGCTGAGGGAACTGGGGTTATTTAGTCTGCAGAAGAGAAGAGTGAGGGGGGATTTGATAGCAGCCTTCAATTACCTGAAGGGGGGTTCCAAAGAGGATGGAGCTTGGCTGTTCTCAGTGGTGGCAGATGACAGAACAAGGAGCAATGATCTCAAGTTGCAGTGGGGGAGGTCTAGGTTGGATATTAGGAAACACTATTTCACTAGGAGGGTGGTGAAGCACTGGAATGCGTTACCTAGGGAGGTGGTGGAATCTCCATCCTTTGAGGTTTTTAAGGCCCAGCTTGACAAAGCCCTGGCTGGGATGATTTAGTTGGTGTTGGTCTTGCTTTGAGCAGGGGATTGGACTAGATGACCTCCTGAGGCCTCTTCCAACCCTAATCTTCTATGATTGCTCTACAGTACTTGTATGATGTGAACTGAAAAATACTATTTTTTTGTTTATCATTTTTACGGTGCAAATATTTATAATCAAAAATAACATACTTTCTGATTTCAGTTACAACACAGAATACAATATATATGAAAATGTAGAAAAACATCCAAAATATTTAATACATTTCAATTGGTATTCTATTGTTTAACAGTATCAGAGGGGTAGCCGTGTTAGTCTGGATCTGTAGAAGTGACAAAGGGTCCTGTGGCACCTTATAGGCTAACAGAGGTATTCGGGTTTTTTTTTTTTTTTTTCCCACTGCTTGCATCCGAAGAAGTGGGTATTCACCCATGAAAGCTTATGCTCCAATACCTCTGTTAGTCTATAAGGTATCACAGGACCCTTTGTCGCTTCTATTGTTTAACAGTGCAATTAAAAATGCGATTCATTGTGATTAATATTTAAGTTAATCACGTGAGTTACCTGCGATTAATCAACAGCCCTAGTCTATAGTTTTTAGTCTCAGTTTCTAGTCAGTGCTATTGGCCTTCTCCATATGGAAACCTTTTCAAAGGGTCTAAAATGCTTGGGAATCTTTCCTTTCCCCAATATTTGTCAGGCCCTGCTGCACCTCCGGCTTCGAGCCCGCAAATGGGCCCCAATACCTTAGGACAGGATGTCCTGCCAGCATTTCCAGCCCCACCAGAAGCAAGAAGCCACCCAGACTCTGAGAATAAAGCCAAGCAAAAAGAGTTTCAATAACTCACCCAAGGATAGCACAGTGAAAAGCTAGAAAGAAAGAACTGAAGACTCTCTTCTGCATTCTCTTGCTAAAATCTTCCCAGTTTCTCTTGGATGCGGTGTCATGTTTTACTTTTTGAGTAATTAAACAGCTGTTATATTATCTCCCAAGGTGGCTGCATGTTAGTGGTTGGTAAAGGGATCTCTGCATACACTGTAAAATAATTTGACCTCTAAATACATCACAATTATCATTTGGCTGCACTGCATGGCTTCTTAACACACCATGGAGAGAGCAGAGATAGAGCTTAGATACCCCTGCTCCAAAAACTCCCACCAGATGGCCTAAAGGAAATTCGCCCTTGGCTAACAAGCAGCATGAAGCCTATGACACGCCATCATTCTGGGGCTTCTGTTGTTTCTGATTCCACCATGCATTAATTTACATAGCAGAGCTGTGACAGTCCCTACAGTCCATGCAGACCGGACAGCCTAATATTAACGAGTCTCCATAATTCCTTACATGGTGTTAATACAGACATTTCACAAGGATATTCATCACCAGAGTGTCGTTAGCTTTCAGAAAAGGCCTCACTCGGTGCACTCTTAGACCGTAATATTGTATGCAAGCAGTTGATTTAATTGTTTATCACTCTTGCCTCAGCCCCTGAAAGGGGGAGGGATGTTAACAGATGGGTGGTGCCCAGAGAACCTCCGAGTGTGATGATTGGCTCCCCCTGTGGTGGGAGCACCTCCAGAACTGGCAATGGATCAGTGGGGCGCAGGTGACTGTGCTGGGCTATCCCAACAGGGACTTTGGATGTAATTTGACTAATAAAGTTGCGGCCTGGTTAAAACCCAGATCACGTGTCCTTAGGATTCTTCCACGCAGTGAGTGCACCAACCCCTCTTTATGAGATGCAGCCTGCTTCCCCATTGCAGGTCAGTCCCATTCTGTGGGCAGGGACCCAGGCCTTCCTCCCCTTTTGGCTGCCTTTCTAGAGGAGACCTAACTCTGCTGCTGCTGCCATGGCATGGCTGATTAGCAGCCTGACTCATCGTTAGAAAAGAGACCTTAGTCAGCCAAGTGGGACTGCAAGAGAGCTCCCCTCTCAATACCACTTCTCAGAGAACCTGCTTCCGAGCTGATCAAAGTCTGTTTGATGGATAATGGAACAAGACATGGAATAACTTATTTGACCTATTTTAACCCTCTCTCTCAAGGATGCAGTCAGCAGTGGTTATATCTCTGGCCGGAAACTTGGTGCTCACACGATGTGAGATGATTTCAGTTTACACCCTCTTACTCGTTCATGAATTCAACATTTCCCAGCAAGACCTCCGTTTGCTCTGAGGTCAAACCTCTCCTTATTTATTGAGGGCCAGGCACTTTCCAAACATTCTCTGCTCCAAGGAGCTCACAATCTAACCTTTAAACCCTAGGATGATTTCCCAGAGGAATATGGGCTCATTAAAGCAGGAGACTGAGTCAGAGAACCGAGTGACTTCTTGTAGCTGACCTTCCGCATGGGGTGAGGTGAGTGCCAGGAGGCTGGTCTGGCCCTCGGACTGTGGGCCAGCCAAAGCACGGCTGGAGTTATTTTCAATTGCTTATTTAATTTGGCAGGCTGCTACATTTTGGTTCTTCCAGGCCTGCTGGAAGCAATGGTGGGTACTCCAAAACTCCTTGTAGCACCAGTGCCGTCTTATCTTGCAGTATCCGAATACGTACCTCATGCCTAAGGGCCAAATTCTGAAATCGGATGCTTGCATGTGGCTCCTATTATCTGCAAGAGGGAGACACATGAGCAATTCCAATAAGGTAGAATTTTGCCTTAACTGATTACATTGCTTCTAACATCTTTTTAATCATAAAGTCCCCATTGTTAGAGCGCACAGTTGTCAGTGCCTTAATGCTAAGTAGAAGAAGAATGTGGCATCCTTGTAAGTTCCCCCAAAGCAGGTATTTGTCTTTTCAGTGAATCACAGACAATTACTGTAGCAGAGTCTCCCTGGCCCCTCACCTAGGAGTCACAGGGACCTGCCAGCCGCTTCCCGGGAGCCACCTTAAGTAAGCGCTGCCTGGACCCTGCACCCCCTCCCATGCCCCAACCCCCGTCCCACCCTGAGCCCCTTCCTGCACCCCAAACCCCTCAGCCCCAGCCCAAACCAGAGCCTCCTGCACCCCAAACCCCTCATCCCCGGCCCCACCCCAGAGCCTGCACGTCAACCATCTGCCCCAACCCTGAGCCCCCTCCTGCACGCAAACTGCCTCCCAGAGCCTGCACCCCTCCCGCACTCCGAACTCCTCAGCCCCAGCCCAGAGCCTGCATCCCCAGCCGGAGCCCTCATCTCCCCCGCAACCCCAACCCCCTGCCCCAGCCCTGAACCCCCTCCTGCACCTCAAACTCTTCACCCACGGCCCCACCCAGGAACCCGCACCCACAGCCGGAACCCTCATGTAGTACGGCCCTACAGACTGGGTGAAGGGCTGTCAGGCTGGAAAGCCAGAAAGGCGGAAGTTGCAGGAGTCAAGGCGGAAGATGATGATGGGCCTGGATGATGGTGTTAGTGACGTGGGTAGAAAGAGACGGTCAGATCTCAGAAAAGACATGGAGGAAAAAAGCAGCTAGTCTCTTGTGATAAATGAAGCGGGCTGTAGCTCCCTTTGATAGACAGCCAGCCAGCTAGCTGTAAAATCCCTCTTGGTCTGTTCTCTGCTTGCTTTACCTGTAAAGGGTTAACAAGCCCACAGGTAAAAGAAAAGGAAGTGGGCTCATGACCAAAAGAGTCAATGGGAAGGCAGAACTTTTTAAAATGGGAAAGAAACTTTCCCTTTAGTCTGTTGTTCTCTGGAGAAGCAGGGGCACGGAGCAGCAATGTTATAAGGGGGAATGCTGTGTATGTTTTGAACCAGGTATGAAAAATTATCTTCCATACCTAGAAGGAACCATTTGGAGAGGGAACATTTAGATAAATGCGATCAGGTTTATTCTTTATTTTGGCGTG
>NW_027053822.1:0-21000 GCF_011386835.1 Chrysemys picta bellii | reverse complement strand
CCCTGCCGACCCCTACAAACCAACACACAAGACCAACAAGGACAGGTGCAAATACAGGTACCTTCTCCTCCAAAGAGAACTCCCTCTCAAACTCCCCTGTTAGCCGCCCTGTTTGTTTGCTTCCGCTGCTCGCAGCTGCACCGCTGCCCGGCTGGGCGGCCGCTTTTATGGGCCCCTTGATCAGCCAAGCCCCGCCCAATACTCAGGGCTCGGCGTCCATCACAGCCCCCAGCCCCTGCCGGCCCCTACAAACCAACACACAAGACCAACAAGGACAGATGCAAATACAGGTACCTTCTCCTCCAATGAGAACTCCCTCTCAAACTCCCCTGTTAGCCGCCCTGTTTGTTTGCTTCCGCTGCTCGCAGCTGTAGCGCTGCCCGGCTGGGCGGCCGCTTTTATGGGCCCCTTGATCAGCCAAGCCCCGCCCCATACTCAGGGCTCGGCGTCCCTCACAGCCCCCAGCCCCTGCCGGCCCCTACAAACCAACACACAAGACCAACAAGGACAGGTGCAAATACAGGTACCTTCTCCTCCAATGAGAACTCCCTCTCAAACTCCCCTGTTAGCCGCCCTGTTTGTTTGCTTCCGCTGCTCGCAGCTGTAGCGCTGCCCGGCTGGGCGGCCGCTTTTATGGGCCCCTTGATCAGCCAAGCCCCGCCCAATACTCAGGGCTCAGGGTCCCTCACAGCCCCCAGCCCCTGCCGGCCCCTACAAACCAACACACAAGACCAACAAGGACAGGTGCAAATACAGGTACCTTCTCCTCCAATGAGAACTCCCTCTCAAACTCCCCTGTTAGCCGCCCTGTTTGTTTGCTTCCGCTGCTCGCAGCTGTACCGCTGCCCGGCTGGGCGGCCGCTTTTATGGGCCCCTTGATCAGCCAAGCCCCGCCCAATACTCAGGGCTCGGCGTCCCTCACAGCCCCCAGCCCCTGCCGGCCCCTACGAACCAACACACAAGACCAACAAGGACAGGTGCAAATACAGCTACCTTCTCCTCCAATGAGAACTCCCTCTCAAACTCCCCTGTTAGCCGCCCTCTTTGTTTGCTTCCGCTGCTCGCAGCTGTAGCGCTGCCCGGCTGGGCGGCCGCTTTTATGGGCCCCTTGATCAGCCAAGCCCCGCCCAATACTCAGGGCTCGGCGTCCCTCACAGCCCCCAGCCCCTGCCGGCCCCTACAAACCAACACACAAGACCAAGAAGGACAGGTGCAAATACAGGTACCTTCTCCTCCAATGAGAACTCCCTCTCAAACTCCCCTGTTAGCCGCCCTGTTTGTTTGTTTCCGCTGCTCGCAGCTGTACCGCTGCCCGGCTGGGCGGCCGCTTTTATGGGCCCCTTGATCAGCCAAGCCCCGCCCAATACTCAGGGCTCGGCGTCCCTCACAGCCCCCAGCCCCTGCCGGCCCCTACAAACCAACACACAAGACCAACAAGGACAGGTGCAAATACAGCTACCTTCTCCTCCAATGAGAACTCCCTCTCAAACTCCCCTGTTAGCCGCCCTGTTTGTTTGCTTCCGCTGCTCGCAGCTGTACCGCTGCCCGGCTGGGCGGCCGCTTTTATGGGCCCCTTGATCAGCCAAGCCCCGCCCAATACTCAGGGCTCGGCGTCCCTTACAGCCCCCAGCCCCTGCCGGCCCCTACAAACCAACACACAAGACCAACAAGGACAGGTGCAAATACAGGTACCTTCTCCTCCAATGAGAACTCCCTCTCAAACTCCCCTTTTAGCCGCCCTGTTTGTTTGCTTCCGCTGCTCGCAGCTGTAGCGCTGCCCGGCTGGGCGGCCGCTTTTATGGGCCCCTTGATCAGCCAAGCCCCGCCCAATACTCAGGGCTCGGCGTCCCTCACAGTCCCCAGCCCCTGCCGGCCCCTACAAACCAACACACAAGACCAACAAGGACAGGTGCAAATACAGGTACCTTCTCCTCCAATGAGAACTCCCTCTCAAACTCCCCTGTTAGCCGCCCTGTTTGTTTGCTTCCGCTGCTCGCAGCTGTACCGCTGCCCGGCTGGGCAGCCGCTTATATGGGCCCCTTGATCAGCCAAGCCCCGCCCAATACTCAGGGCTCGGCGTCCCTCACAGCCCCCAGCCCCTGCCGGCCCCTAAAAACCAACACACAAGACCAACAAGGACAGGTGCAAATACAGGTACCTTCTCCTCCAATGAGAACTCCCTCTCAAACTCCCCTGTTAGCCGCCCTGTTTGTTTGCTTCCGCTGCTCGCAGCTGTACCGCTGCCCGGCTGGGCGGCCGCTTTTATGGGCCCCTTGATCAGCCAAACCCCGCCCCATACTCAGGGCTCGGCGTCCCTCACAGCCCCCAGCCCCTGCCGGCCCCTACAAACCAACACACAAGACCAACAAGGACAGGTGCAAATACAGGTACCTTCTCCTCCAATGAGAACTCCCTCTCAAACTCCCCTGTTAGCCGCCCTGTTTGTTTGCTTCCGCTGCTCGCAGCTGTAGCGCTGCCCGGCTGGGCGGCCGCTTTTATGGGCCCCTTGATCAGCCAAGCCCCGCCCAATACTCAGGGCTCAGGGTCCCTCACAGCCCCCAGCCCCTGCCGGCCCCTACAAACCAACACACAAGACCAACAAGGACAGGTGCAAATACAGGTACCTTCTCCTCCAATGAGAACTCCCTCTCAAACTCCCCTGTTAGCCGCCCTGTTTGTTTGCTTCCGCTGCTCGCAGCTGTACCGCTGCCCGGCTGGGCGGCCGCTTTTATGGGCCCCTTGATCAGCCAAGCCCCGCCCAATACTCAGGGCTCGGCGTCCCTCACAGCCCCCAGCCCCTGCCGGCCCCTACAAACCAACACACAAGACCAACAAGGACAGGTGCAAATACAGCTACCTTCTCCTCCAATGAGAACTCCCTCTCAAACTCCCCTGTTAGCCGCCCTCTTTGTTTGCTTCCGCTGCTCGCAGCTGTAGCGCTGCCCGGCTGGGCGGCCGCTTTTATGGGCCCCTTGATCAGCCAAGCCCCGCCCAATACTCAGGGCTCGGCGTCCCTCACAGCCCCCAGCCCCTGCCGGCCCCTACAAACCAACACACAAGACCAACAAGGACAGGTGCAAATACAGGTACCTTCTCCTCCAATGAGAACTCCCTCTCAAACTCCCCTGTTAGCCGCCCTGTTTGTTTGCTTCCGCTCCTCGCAGCTGTAGCGCTGCCCGGCTGGGCGGCCGCTTTTATGGGCCCCTTGATCAGCCAAGCCCCGCCCAATACTCAGGGCTCGGCGTCCCTCACAGCCCTCAGCCCCTGCCGGCCCCTACAAACCAACACACAAGACCAACAAGGACAGGTGCAAATACAGGTACCTTCTCCTCCAATGAGAACTCCCTCTCAAACTCCCCTGTTAGCCGCCCTGTTTGTTTGCTTCCGCTGCTCGCAGCTGTAGCGCTGCCCGGCTGGGTGGCCGCTTTTATGGGCCCCTTGATCAGCCAAGCCCCGCCCAATACTCAGGGCTCGGCGTCCCTCACAGCCCCCAGCCCCTGCCGGCCCCTACAAACCAACACACAAGACCAACAAGGACAGGTGCAAATACAGGTACCTTCTCCTCCAATGAGAACTCCCTCTCAAACTCCCCTGTTAGCCGCCCTGTTTGTTTGCTTCCGCTGCTCGCAGCTGTACCGCTGCCCGGCTGGGCGGCCGCTTTTATGGGCCCCTTGATCAGCCAAGCCCCGCCCAATACTCAGGGCTCGGCGTCCCTCACAGCCCCCAGCCCCTGCCGGCCCCTACAAACCAACACACAAGACCAACAAGGACAGGTGCAAATACAGGTACCTTCTCCTCCAATGAGAACTCCCTCTCAAACTCCCCTGTTAGCCGCCCTGTTTGTTTGCTTCCGCTGCTCGCAGCTGTACCGCTGCCCGGCTGGGCGGCCGCTTATATGGGCCCCTTGATCAGCCAAGCCCCGCCCAATACTCAGGGCTCGCCGTCCCTCACAGCCCCCAGCCCCTGCCGGCCCCTACAAACCAACACACAAGACCAACAAGGACAGGTGCAAATACAGGTACCTTCTCCTCCAATGAGAACTCCCTCTCAAACTCCCCTGTTAGCCGCCCTGTTTGTTTGCTTCCGCTGCTCGCAGCTGTACCGCTGCCCGGCTGGGCGGCCGCTTATATGGGCCCCTTGATCAGCCAAGCCCCGCCCAATACTCAGGGCTCGGCCTCCCTCACAGCCCCCAGCCCCTGCCGGCCCCTAAAAACCAACACACAAGACCAACAAGGACAGGTGCAAATACAGGTACCTTCTCCTCCAATGAGAACTCCCTCTCAAACTCCCCTGTTAGCCGCCCTGTTTGTTTGCTTCCGCTGCTCGCAGCTCTACCGCTGCCCGGCTGGGCGGCCGCTTTTATGGGCCCCTTGATCAGCCAAGCCCCGCCCAATACTCAGGGCTCGGCGTCCCTCACACCCCCCAGCCCCTGCCGGCCCCTACAAACCAACACACAAGACCAACAAGGACAGGTGCAAATACAGGTACCTTCTCCTCCAATGAGAACTCCCTCTCAAACTCCCCTGTTAGCCGCCCTGTTTCTTTGCTTCCGCTGCTCGTAGCTGTACCGCTGCCCTGCTGGGCGGCGGCTTTTATGGGCCCCTTGATCAGCCAAGCCCCGCCCAATACTCAGGGCTCGGCGTCCCTCACAGCCCCCAGCCCCTGCCGACCCCTACAAACCAACACACAAGACCAACAAGGACAGGTGCAAATACAGGTACCTTCTCCTCCAAAGAGAACTCCCTCTCAAACTCCCCTGTTAGCCGCCCTGTTTGTTTGCTTCCGCTGCTCGCAGCTGCACCGCTGCCCGGCTGGGCGGCCGCTTTTATGGGCCCCTTGATCAGCCAAGCCCCGCCCAATACTCAGGGCTCGGCGTCCCTCACAGCCCCCAGCCCCTGCCGGCCCCTACAAACCAACACACAAGACCAACAAGGACAGGTGCAAATACAGGTACCTTCTCCTCCAATGAGAACTCCCTCTCAAACTCCCCTGTTAGCCGCCCTGTTTGTTTGCTTCCGCTGCTCGCAGCTGTACCGCTGCCTGGCTGGGCGGCCGCTTTTATGGGCCCTTTGATCAGCCAAGCCCTGCCCAATACTCAGGGCTCGGCGTCCCTCACAGCCCCCAGCCCCTGCCGGCCCCTACAAACCAACACACAAGACCAACAAGGACAGGTGCAAATACAGGTACCTTCTCCTCCAATGAGAACTCCCTCTCAAACTCCCCTGTTAGCCGCCCTGTTTGTTTGCTTCCGCTGCTCGCAGCTGTACCGCTGCCTGGCTGGGCGGCCGCTTTTATGGGCCCCTTGATCAGCCAAGCCCCGCCCAATACTCAGGGCTCGGCGTCCCTCACAGCCCCCAGCCCCTGCCGGCCCCTACAAACCAACACAAAAGACCAACAAGGACAGGTGCAAATACAGGTACCTTCTCCTCCAATGAGAACTCCCTCTCAAACTCCCCTGTTAGCCGCCATGTTTGTTTGCTTCCGCTGCTCGCAGCTGCACCGCTGCCCGGCTGGGCGGCCGCTTTTATGGGCCCTTTGATCAGCCAAGCCCCGCCCAATACTCAGGGCTCGGCGTCCCTCACAGCCCCCAGCCCCTGCCGGCCCCTACAAACCAACACACAAGACCAACAAGGACAGGTGCAAATACAGGTACCTTCTCCTCCAATGAGAACTCCCTCTCAAACTCCCCTGTTAGCCGCCCTGTTTGTTTGCTTCCGCTGCTCGCAGCTGTACCGCTGCCCGGCTGGGCGGCCGCTTTTATGGGCCCCTTGATCAGCCAAGCCCCGCCCAATACTCAGGGCTCGGCGTCCCTCACAGCCCCCAGCCCCTGCCGGCCCCTACAAACCAACACACAAGACCAACAAGGACAGGTGCAAATACAGGTACCTTCTCCTCCAATGAGAACTCCCTCTCAAACTCCCCTGTTAGCCGCCCTGTTTGTTTGCTTCCGCTGCTCGCAGCTGTAGCGCTGCCCGGCTGGGCGGCCGCTTTTATGGGCCCCTTGATCAGCCAAGCCCCGCCCAATACTCAGGGCTCGGCGTCCCTCACAGCCCCCAGCACCTGCCGGCCCCTACAAACCAACACACAAGACCAACAAGGACAGGTGCAAATACAGGTACCTTCTCCTCCAATGAGAACTCCCTCTCAAACTCCCCTGTTAGCCGCCCTGTTTGTTTGCTTCCGCTGCTCGCAGCTGTACCGCTGCCCGGCTGGGCGGCCGCTTTTATGGGCCCCTTGATCAGCCAAGCCCCGCCCAATATTCAGGGCTCGGCGTCCCTCACAGCCCCCAGCCCCTGCCGGCCCCTACAAACCAACACACAAGACCAACAAGGACAGGTGCAAATACAGGTACCTTCTCCTCCAATGAGAACTCCCTCTCAAACTCCCCTGTTAGCCGCCCTGTTTGTTTGCTTCCGCTGCTCGCAGCTGTACCGCTGCCCGGCTGGGCGGCCGCTTTTATGGGCCCCTTGATCAGCCAAGCCCCGCCCAATACTCAGGGCTCGGCGTCCCTCACAGCCCCCAGCCCCTGCCGGCCCCTACAAACCAACACACAAGACCAACAAGGACAGGTGCAAATACAGGTACCTTCTCCTCCAATGAGAACTCCCTCTCAAACTCCCCTGTTAGCCGCCCTGTTTGTTTGCTTCCGCTGCTCGCAGCTGTACCGCTGCCCGGCTGGGCGGCCGCTTTTATGGGCCCCTTGATCAGCCAAGCCCCGCCCAATACTCAGGGCTCGGCGTCCCTGACAGCCCCCAGCCCCTGCCGGCCCCTACAAACCAACACACAAGACCAACAAGGACAGGTGCAAATACAGGTACCTTCTCCTCCAATGAGAACTCCCTCTCAAACTCCCCTGTTAGCCGCCCTGTTTGTTTGCTTCAGCTGTTCGCAGCTGTACCGCTGCCCGGCTGGGCGGCCGCTTTTATGGGCCCCTTGATCAGCCAAGCCCCGCCCAATACTCAGGGCTCGGCGTCCCTCACAGCCCCCAGCCCCTGCCGGCCCCTACAAACCAACACACAAGACCAACAAGGACAGGTGCAAATACAGGTACCTTCTCCTCCAATGAGAACTCCCTCTCAAACTCCCCTGTTAGCCGCCCTGTTTGTTTGCTTCCGCTGCTCGCAGCTGTACCGCTGCCCGGCTGGGCGGCCGCTTTTATGGGCCCCTTGATCAGCCAAGCCCCGCCCAATATTCAGGGCTCGGCGTCCCTCACAGCCCCCAGCCCCTGCCGGCCCCTACAAACCAACACACAAGACCAACAAGGACAGGTGCAAATACAGGTACCTTCTCCTCCAATGAGATCTCCCTCTCAAACTCCCCTGTTAGCCGCCCTGTTTGTTTGCTTCCGCTGCTCGCAGCTGTACCGCTGCCCGGCTGGGCGGCCGCTTTTATGGGCCCCTTGATCAGCCAAGCCCCGCCCAATATTCAGGGCTCGGCGTCCCTCACAGCCCCCAGCCCCTGCCGGCCCCTACAAACCAACACACAAGACCAACAAGGACAGGTGCAAATACAGGTACCTTCTCCTCCAATGAGAACTCCCTCTCAAACTCCCCTGTTAGCCGCCCTGTTTGTTTGCTTCCGCTGCTCGCAGCTGTACCGCTGCCCGGCTGGGCGGCCGCTTTTATGGGCCCCTTGATCAGCCAAGCCCCGCCCAATACTCAGGGCTCGGCGTCCCTCACAGCCCCCAGCCCCTGCCGGCCCCTACAAACCAACACACAAGACCAACAAGGACAGGTGCAAATACAGGTACCTTCTCCTCCAATGAGAACTCCCTCTCAAACTCCCCTGTTAGCCGCCCTGTTTGTTTGCTTCCGCTGCTCGCAGCTGTACCGCTGCCCGGCTGGGCGGCCGCTTTTATGGGCCCCTTGATCAGCCAAGCCCCGCCCAATACTCAGGGCTCGGCGTCCCTCACAGCCCCCAGCCCCTGCCGGCCCCTACAAACCAACACACAAGACCAACAAGGACAGGTGCAAATACAGGTACCTTCTCCTCCAATGAGAACTCCCTCTCAAACTCCCCTGTTAGCCGCCCTGTTTGTTTGCTTCCGCTGCTCGCAGCTGTACCGCTGCCCGGCTGCGCGGCCGCTTTTATGGGCCCCTTGATCAGCCAAGCCCCGCCCAATACTCAGGGCTCGGCGTCCCTCACAGCCCCCAGCCCCTGCCGGCCCCTACAAACCAACACACAAGACCAACAAGGACAGGTGCAAATACAGGTACCTTCTCCTCCAATGAGAACTCCCTCTCAAACTCCCCTGTTAGCCGCCCTGTTTGTTTGCTTCCGCTGCTCGCAGCTGTAGCGCTGCCCGGCTGGGCGGCCGCTTTTATGGGCCCCTTGATCAGCCAAGCCCCGCCCAATACTCAGGGCTCGGCGTCCCTCACAGCCCCCAGCCCCTGCCGGCCCCTACAAACCAACACACAAGACCAACAAGGACAGGTGCAAATACAGGTACCTTCTCCTCCAATGAGAACTCCCTCTCAAACTCCCCTGTTAGCCGCCCTGTTTGTTTGCTTCCGCTGCTCGCAGCTGTAGCGCTGCCCGGCTGGGCGGCCGCTTTAATGGGCCCCTTGATCAGCCAAGCCCCGCCCAATACTCAGGGCTCGGCGTCCCTCACAGCCCCCAGCCCCTGCCGGCCCCTACAAACCAACACACAAGACCAACAAGGACAGGTGCAAATACAGGTACCTTCTCCTCCAATGAGAACTCCCTCTCAAACTCCCCTGTTAGCCGCCCTGTTTGTTTGCTTCCGCTGCTCGCAGCTGTACCGCTGCCCGGCTGGGCGGCCGCTTTTATGGGCCCCTTGATCAGCCAAGCCCCGCCCAATACTCAGGGCTCGGCGTCCCTCACAGCCCCCAGCCCCTGCCGGCCCCTACAAACCAACACACAAGACCAACAGGGACAGATGCAAATACAGGTACCTTCTCCTCCAATGAGAACTCCCTCTCAAACTCCCCTGTTAGCCGCCCTGTTTGTTTGCTTCCGCTGCTCGCAGCTGTACCGCTGCCCGGCTGGGCGGCCGCTTTTATGGGCCCCTTGATCAGCCAAGCCCCGCCCAATACTCAGGGCTCGGCGTCCCTCACAGCCCCCAGCCCCTGCCGGCCCCTACAAACCAACACACAAGACCAACAGGGACAGATGCAAATACAGGTACCTTCTCCTCCAATGAGAACTCCCTCTCAAACTCCCCTGTTAGCCGCCCTGTTTGTTTGCTTCCGCTGCTCGCAGCTGTACCGCTGCCCGGCTGGGCGGCCGCTTTTATGGGCCCCTTGATCAGCCAAGCCCCGCCCAATACTCAGGGCTCGGCGTCCCTCACAGCCCCCAGCCCCTGCCGGCCCCTACAAACCAACACACAAGACCAACAGGGACAGGTGCAAATACAGGTACCTTCTCCTCCAATGAGAACTCCCTCTCAAACTCCCCTGTTAGCCGCCCTGTTTGTTTGCTTCCGCTGCTCGCAGCTGTACCGCTGCCTGGCTGGGCGGCCGCTTTTATGGGCCCCTTGATCAGCCAAGCCCCGCCCAATACTCAGGGCTCGGCGTCCCTCACAGCCCCAAGCCCCTGCCGGCCCCTACAAACCAACACACAAGACCAACAAGGACAGGTGCAAATACAGGTACCTTCTCCTCCAATGAGAACTCCCTCTCAAACTCCCCTGTTAGCCGCCCTGTTTGTTTGCTTCCGCTGCTCGCAGCTGTACCGCTGCCTGGCTGGGCGGCCGCTTTTATGGGCCCCTTGATCAGCCAAGCCCCGCCCAATACTCAGGGCTCGGCGTCCCTCACAGCCCCCAGCCCCTGCCGGCCCCTACAAACCAACACACAAGACCAACAAGGACAGGTGCAAATACAGGTACCTTCTCCTCCAATGAGAACTCCCTCTCAAACTCCCCTGTTAGCCGCCCTGTTTGTTTGCTTCCGCTGCTCGCAGCTGTACCGCTGCCTGGCTGGGAGGCCGCTTTTATGGGCCCCTTGATCAGCCAAGCCCCGCCCAATACTCAGGGCTTGGCGTCCCTCACAGCCCCCAGCCCCTGCCGGCCCCTACAAACCAACACACAAGACCAACAAGGACAGGTGCAAATACAGGTACCTTCTCCTCCAATGAGAACTCCCTCTCAAACTCCCCTGTTAGCCGCCCTGTTTGTTTGCTTCCGCTGCTCGCAGCTGTACCGCTGCCTGGCTGGGCGGCCGCTTTTATGGGCCCCTTGATCAGCCAAGCCCCGCCCAATACTCAGGGCTCGGCGTCCCTCACAGCCCCCAGCCCCTGCCGGCCCCTACAAACCAACACACAAGACCAACAAGGACAGGTGCAAATACAGGTACCTTCTCCTCCAATGAGATCTCCCTCTCAAACTCCCCTGTTATCTGCCCTGTTTGTTTGCTTCCGCTGCTCGCAGCTGTACCGCTGCCTGGCTGGGCGGCCGCTTTTATGGGCCCCTTGATCAGCCAAGCCCCGCCCAATACTCAGGGCTCGGCGTCCCTCACAGCCCCCAGCCCCTGCCGGCCCCTACAAACCAACACACAAGACCAACAAGGACAGGTGCAAATACAGGTACCTTCTCCTCCAATGAGAACTCCCTCTCAAACTCCCCTGTTAGCCGCCCTGTTTGTTTGCTTCCGCTGCTCGCAGCTGTACCGCTGCCGGGCTGGGCGGCCGCTTTTATGGGCCCCTTGATCAGCCAAGGCCCGCCCAATACTCAGGGCTCGGCGTCCCTCACAGCCCCCAGCCCCTGCCGGCCCCTACAAACCAACACAAAAGACCAACAAGGACAGGTGCAAATACAGGTACCTTCTCCTCCAATGAGAACTCCCTCTCAAACTCCCCTGTTAGCCGCCCTGTTTGTTTGCTTCCGCTGCTCGCAGCTGTACCGCTGCCTGGCTGGGCGGCCGCTTTTATGGGCCCCTTGATCAGCCAAGCCCCGCCCAATACTCAGGGCTCGGCGTCCCTCACAGCCCCCAGCCCCTGCCGGCCCCTACAAACCAACACACAAGACCAACAAGGACAGGTGCAAATACAGGTACCTTCTCCTCCAATGAGAACTCCCTCTCAAACTCCCCTGTTAGCCGCCCTGTTTGTTTGCTTCCGCTGCTCGCAGCTGTACCGCTGCCTGGCTGGGCGGCCGCTTTTATGGGCCCCTTGATCAGCCAAGCCCCGCCCAATACTCAGGGCTCGGCGTCCCTCACAGCCCCCAGCCCCTGCCGGCCCCTACAAACCAACACACAAGACCAACAAGGACAGGTGCAAATACAGGTACCTTCTCCTCCAATGAGAACTCCCTCTCAAACTCCCCTGTTAGCCGCCCTGTTTGTTTGCTTCCGCTGCTCGCAGCTGTACCGCTGCCCGGCTGGGCGGCCGCTTTTATGGGCCCCTTGATCAGCCAAGCCCCGCCCAATACTCAGGGCTCGGCGTCCCTCACAGCCCCCAGCCCCTGCCGGCCCCTACAAACCAACACACAAGACCAACAGGGACAGGTGCAAATACAGGTATCTTCTCCTCCAATGAGAACTCCCTCTCAAACTCCCCTGTTAGCCGCCCTGTTTGTTTGCTTCCGCTGCTCGCAGCTGTACCGCTGCCCGGCTGGGCGGCCGCTTTTATGGGCCCCTTGATCAGCCAAGCCCCGCCCAATACTCAGGGCTCGGCCTCCCTCACAGCCCCCAGCCCCTGCCGGCCCCTACAAACCAACACACAAGACCAACAAGGACAGGTGCAAATACAGGTACCTTCTCCTCCAATGAGAACTCCCTCTCAAACTCCCCTGTTAGCCGCCCTGTTTGCTTGCTTCCGCTGCTCGCAGCTGTACCGCTGCCCGGCTGGGCGGCCGCTTTTATGGGCCCCTTGATCAGCCAAGCCCCGCCCAATACTCAGGGCTCGGCGTCCCTCACAGCCCCCAGCCCCTGCCGGCCCCTACAAACCAACACACAAGACCAACAAGGACAGCTGCAAATACAGGTACCTTCTCCTCCAATGAGAACTCCCTCTCAAACTCCCCTGTTAGCCGCCCTGTTTGTTTGCTTCCGCTGCTCGCAGCTGTACCGCTGCCCGGCTGGGCGGCCGCTTTTATGGGCCCCTTGATCAGCCAAGCCCCGCCCAATACTCAGGGCTCGGCGTCCCTCACAGCCCCCAGCCCCTGCCGGCCCCTACAAACCAACACACAAGACCAACAAGGACAGGTGCAAATACAGGTACCTTCTCCTCCAATGAGAACTCCCTCTCAAACTCCCCTGTTAGCCGCCCTGTTTGTTTGCTTCCGCTGCTCGCAGCTGTACCGCTGCCTGCCTTGGCGGCCGCTTTTATGGGCCCCTTGATCAGCCAAGCCCCGCCCAATACTCAGGGCTCAGCGTCCCTCACAGCCCCCAGCCCCTGCCGGCCCCTACAAACCAACACACAAGACCAACAAGGACAGGTGCAAATACAGGTACCTTCTCCTCCAATGAGAACTCCCTCTCAAACTCCCCTGTTAGCCGCCCTGTTTGTTTGCTTCCGCTGCTCGCAGCTGTACCGCTGCCTGGCTGGGCGGCCGCTTTTATGGGCCCCTTGATCAGCCAAGCCCCGCCCAATACTCAGGGCTCGGCATCCCTCACAGCCCCCAGCCCCTGCCGGCCCCTACAAACCAACACACAAGACCAACAAGGACAGGTGCAAATACAGGTACCTTCTCCTCCAATGAGAACTCCCTCTCAAACTCCCCTGTTAGCCGCCCTGTTTGTTTGCTTCCGCTGCTCGCAGCTGTACCGCTGCCTGGCTGGGCGACCGCTTTTATGGGCCCCTTGATCAGCCAAGCCCTGCCCAATATTCAGGGCTCGGCGTCCCTCACAGCCCCCAGCCCCTGCCGGCCCCTACAAACCAACACACAAGACCAACAAGGACAGGTGCAAATACAGGTACCTTCTCCTCCAATGAGAACTCCCTCTCAAACTCCCCTGTTAGCCGCCCTGTTTGTTTGCTTCCGCTGCTCGCAGCTGTACCGCTGCCTGGCTGGGCGGCCGCTTTTATGGGCCCCTTGATCAGCCAAGCCCCGCCCAATACTCAGCGCTCGGCGTCCCTCACAGCCCCCAGCCCCTGCCGGCCCCTACAAACCAACACACAAGACCAACAAGGACAGGTGCAAATACAGGTACCTTCTCCTCCAATGAGAACTCCCTCTCAAACTCCCCTGTTAGCCGCCCTGTTTGTTTGCTTCCGCTGCTCGCAGCTGTACCGCTGCCCGGCTGGGCGGCCGCTTTTATGGGCCCCTTGATCAGCCAAGCCCCGCCCAATACTCAGGGCTCGGCGTCCCTCACAGCCCCCAGCCCCTGCCGGCCCCTACAAACCAACACACAAGACCAACAAGGACAGGTGCAAATACAGGTACCTTCTCCTCCAATGAGAACTCCCTCTCAAACTCCCCTGTTAGCCACCCTGTTTGTTTGCTTCCGCTGCTCGCAGCTGTACCGCTGCCCGGCTGGGCGGCCGCTTTTATGGGCCCCTTGATCAGCCAAGCCCCGCCCAATACTCAGGGCTCGGCCTCCCTCACAGCCCCCAGCCCCTGCCGGCCCCTACAAACCAACACACAAGACCAACAAGGACAGGTGCAAATACAGGTACCTTCTCCTCCAATGAGAACTCCCTCTCAAACTCCCCTGTTAGCCGCCCTGTTTGTTTGCTTCCGCTGCTCGCAGCTGTACCGCTGCCCGGCTGGGCGGCCGCTTTTATGGGCCCCTTGATCAGCCAAGCCCCGCCCAATACTCAGGGCTCGGCCTCCCTCACAACCCCCAGCCCCTGCCGGCCCCTACAAACCAACACACAAGACCAACAAGGACAGGTGCAAATACAGGTACCTTCTCCTCCAATGAGAACTCCCTCTCAAATTCCCCTGTTAGCCGCCCTGTTTGTTTGCTTCCGCTGCTCGCAGCTGTACCGCTGCCCGGCTGGGCGGCCGCTTTTATGGGCCCTTTGATCAGCCAAGCCCCGCCCAATACTCAGGGCTCGGCCTCCCTCACAGCCCCCAGCCCCTGCCGGCCCCTACAAACCAACACACAAGACCAACAAGGACAGCTGCTAATACAGGTACCTTCTCCTCCAATGAGAACTCCCTCTCAAACTCCCCTGTTAGCCGCCCTGTTTGTTTGCTTCCGCTGCTCACAGCTGTACCGCTGCCCGGCTGGGCGGCCGCTTTTATGGGCCCCTTGTTCAGCCAAGCCCCGCCCAATACTCAGGGCTCGGCCTCCCTCACAGCCCCCAGCCCCTGCCGGCCCCTACAAACCAACACACAAGACCAACAAGGACAGGTGCAAATACAGGTACCTTCTCCTCCAATGAGAACTCCCTCTCAAACTCCCCTGTTAGCGGCCCTGTTTGTTTGCTTCCGCTGCTCGCAGCTGTACCGCTGCCCGGCTGGACGGCCGCTTTTATGGGCCCCTTGATCAGCCAAGCCCCGCCCAATACTCAGGGCTCGGCCTCCCTCACAGCCCCCAGCCCCTGCCGGCCCCTACAAACCAACACACAAGACCAACAAGGACAGGTGCAAATACAGGTACCTTCTCCTCCAATGAGAACTCCCTCTCAAACTCCCCTGTTAGCCGCCCTGTTTGTTTGCTTCCGCTGCTCGCAGCTGTACCGCTGCCCGGCTGGGCGGCCGCTTTTATGGGCCACTTGATCAGCCAAGCCCCGCCCAATACTCAGGGCTCGGCGTCCCTCACAGCCCCCAGCCCCTGCCGGCCCCTACAAACCAACACACAAGACCAACAGGGACAGGTGCAAATACAGGTACCTTCTCCTCCAATGAGAACTCCCTCTCAAACTCCCCTGTTAGCCGCCCTGTTTGTTTGCTTCCGCTGCTCGCAGCTGTACCGCTGCCCGGCTGGGCGGCCGCTTTTATGGGCCCCTTGATCAGCCAAGCCCCGCCCAATACTCAGGGCTCGGCCTCCCTCACAGCCCCCAGCCCCTGCCGGCCCCTACAAACCAACACACAAGACCAACAAGGACAGGTGCAAATACAGGTACCTTCTCCTCCAATGAGAACTCCCTCTCAAACTCCCCTGTTAGCCGCCCTGTTTGTTTGCTTCCGCTGCTCGCAGCTGTACCGCTGCCCGGCTGGGCGGCCGCTTTTATGGGCCCCTTGATCAGCCAAGCCCCGCCCAATACTCAGGGCTCGGCCTCCCTCACAACCCCCAGCCCCTGCCGGCCCCTACAAACCAACACACAAGACCAACAAGGACAGGTGCAAATACAGGTACCTTCTCCTCCAATGAGAACTCCCTCTCAAATTCCCCTGTTAGCCGCCCTGTTTGTTTGCTTCCGCTGCTCGCAGCTGTACCGCTGCCCGGCTGGGCGGCCGCTTTTATGGGCCCTTTGATCAGCCAAGCCCCGCCCAATACTCAGGGCTCGGCCTCCCTCACAGCCCCCAGCCCCTGCCGGCCCCTACAAACCAACACACAAGACCAACAAGGACAGCTGCTAATACAGGTACCTTCTCCTCCAATGAGAACTCCCTCTCAAACTCCCCTGTTAGCCGCCCTGTTTGTTTGCTTCCGCTGCTCACAGCTGTACCGCTGCCCGGCTGGGCGGCCGCTTTTATGGGCCCCTTGTTCAGCCAAGCCCCGCCCAATACTCAGGGCTCGGCCTCCCTCACAGCCCCCAGCCCCTGCCGGCCCCTACAAACCAACACACAAGACCAACAAGCACAGGTGCAAATACAGGTACCTTCTCCTCCAATGAGAACTCCCTCTCAAACTCCCCTGTTAGCGGCCCTGTTTGTTTGCTTCCGCTGCTCGCAGCTGTACCGCTGCCCGGCTGGGCGGCCGCTTTTATGGGCCCCTTGATCAGCCAAGCCCCGCCCAATACTCAGGGCTCGGCCTCCCTCACAGCCCCCAGCCCCTGCCGGCCCCTACAAACCAACACACAAGACCAACAAGGACAGGTGCAAATACAGGTACCTTCTCCTCCAATGAGAACTCCCTCTCAAACTCCCCTGTTAGCCGCCCTGTTTGTTTGCTTCCGCTGCTCGCAGCTGTACCGCTGCCCGGCTGGGCGGCCGCTTTTATGGGCCCCTTGATCAGCCAAGCCCCGCCCAATACTCAGGGCTCGGCCTCCCTCACAACCCCCAGCCCCTGCCGGCCCCTACAAACCAACACACAAGACCAACAAGGACAGGTGCAAATACAGGTACCTTCTCCTCCAATGAGAACTCCCTCTCAAACTCCCCTGTTAGCCGCCCTGTTTGTTTGCTTCCGCTGCTCGCAGCTGTACCGCTGCCCGGCTGGGCGGCCGCTTTTATGGGCCCTTTGATCAGCCAAGCCCCGCCCAATACTCAGGGCTCGGCCTCCCTCACAGCCCCCAGCCCCTGCCGGCCCCTACAAACCAACACACAAGACCAACAAGGACAGCTGCTAATACAGGTACCTTCTCCTCCAATGAGAACTCCCTCTCAAACTCCCCTGTTAGCCGCCCTGTTTGTTTGCTTCCGCTGCTCGCAGCTGTACCGCTGCCGGGCTGGGCGGCCGCTTTTATGGGCCCCTTGATCAGCCAAGGCCCGCCCAATACTCAGGGCTCGGCGTCCCTCACAGCCCCCAGCCCCTGCCGGCCCCTACAAACCAACACAAAAGACCAACAAGGACAGGTGCAAATACAGGTACCTTCTCCTCCAATGAGAACTCCCTCTCAAACTCCCCTGTTAGCCGCCCTGTTTGTTTGCTTCCGCTGCTCGCAGCTGTACCGCTGCCTGGCTGGGCGGCCGCTTTTATGGGCCCCTTGATCAGCCAAGCCCCGCCCAATACTCAGGGCTCGGCGTCCCTCACAGCCCCCAGCCCCTGCCGGCCCCTACAAACCAACACACAAGACCAACAAGGACAGGTGCAAATACAGGTACCTTCTCCTCCAATGAGAACTCCCTCTCAAACTCCCCTGTTAGCCGCCCTGTTTGTTTGCTTCCGCTGCTCGCAGCTGTACCGCTGCCTGGCTGGGCGGCCGCTTTTATGGGCCCCTTGATCAGCCAAGCCCCGCCCAATACTCAGGGCTCGGCGTCCCTCACAGCCCCCAGCCCCTGCCGGCCCCTACAAACCAACACACAAGACCAACAAGGACAGGTGCAAATACAGGTACCTTCTCCTCCAATGAGAACTCCCTCTCAAACTCCCCTGTTAGCCGCCCTGTTTGTTTGCTTCCGCTGCTCGCAGCTGTACCGCTGCCCGGCTGGGCGGCCGCTTTTATGGGCCCCTTGATCAGCCAAGCCCCGCCCAATACTCAGGGCTCGGCGTCCCTCACAGCCCCCAGCCCCTGCCGGCCCCTACAAACCAACACACAAGACCAACAGGGACAGGTGCAAATACAGGTACCTTCTCCTCCAATGAGAACTCCCTCTCAAACTCCCCTGTTAGCCGCCCTGTTTGTTTGCTTCCGCTGCTCGCAGCTGTACCGCTGCCCGGCTGGGCGGCCGCTTTTATGGGCCCCTTGATCAGCCAAGCCCCGCCCAATACTCAGGGCTCGGCCTCCCTCACAGCCCCCAGCCCCTGCCGGCCCCTACAAACCAACACACAAGACCAACAAGGACAGGTGCAAATACAGGTACCTTCTCCTCCAATGAGAACTCCCTCTCAAACTCCCCTGTTAGCCGCCCTGTTTGCTTGCTTCCGCTGCTCGCAGCTGTACCGCTGCCCGGCTGGGCGGCCGCTTTTATGGGCCCCTTGATCAGCCAAGCCCCGCCCAATACTCAGGGCTCGGCGTCCCTCACAGCCCCCAGCCCCTGCCGGCCCCTACAAACCAACACACAAGACCAACAAGGACAGCTGCAAATACAGGTACCTTCTCCTCCAATGAGAACTCCCTCTCAAACTCCCCTGTTAGCCGCCCTGTTTGTTTGCTTCCGCTGCTCGCAGCTGTACCGCTGCCCGGCTGGGCGGCCGCTTTTATGGGCCCCTTGATCAGCCAAGCCCCGCCCAATACTCAGGGCTCGGCGTCCCTCACAGCCCCCAGCCCCTGCCGGCCCCTACAAACCAACACACAAGACCAACAAGGACAGGTGCAAATACAGGTACCTTCTCCTCCAATGAGAACTCCCTCTCAAACTCCCCTGTTAGCCGCCCTGTTTGTTTGCTTCCGCTGCTCGCAGCTGTACCGCTGCCTGCCTTGGCGGCCGCTTTTATGGGCCCCTTGATCAGCCAAGCCCCGCCCAATACTCAGGGCTCAGCGTCCCTCACAGCCCCCAGCTCCTGCCGGCCCCTACAAACCAACACACAAGACCAACAAGGACAGGTGCAAATACAGGTACCTTCTCCTCCAATGAGAACTCCCTCTCAAACTCCCCTGTTAGCCGCCCTGTTTGTTTGCTTCCGCTGCTCGCAGCTGTACCGCTGCCTGGCTGGGCGGCCGCTTTTATGGGCCCCTTGATCAGCCAAGCCCCGCCCAATACTCAGGGCTCGGCGTCCCTCACAGCCCCCAGCCCCTGCCGGCCCCTACAAACCAACACACAAGACCAACAAGGACAGGTGCAAATACAGGTACCTTCTCCTCCAATGAGAACTCCCTCTCAAACTCCCCTGTTAGCCGCCCTGTTTGTTTGCTTCCGCTGCTCGCAGCTGTACCGCTGCCTGGCTGGGCGGCCGCTTTTATGGGCCCCTTGATCAGCCAAGCCCCGCCCAATACTCAGGGCTCGGCGTCCCTCACAGCCCCCAGCCCCTGCCGGCCCCTACAAACCAACACACAAGACCAACAAGGACAGGTGCAAATACAGGTACCTTCTCCTCCAATGAGAACTCCCTCTCAAACTCCCCTGTTAGCCGCCCTGTTTGTTTGCTTCCGCTGCTCGCAGCTGTACCGCTGCCCGGCTGGGCGGCCGCTTTTATGGGCCCCTTGATCAGCCAAGCCCCGCCCAATACTCAGGGCTCGGCGTCCCTCACAGCCCCCAGCCCCTGCCGGCCCCTACAAACCAACACACAAGACCAACAGGGACAGGTGCAAATACAGGTACCTTCTCCTCCAATGAGAACTCCCTCTCAAACTCCCCTGTTAGCCGCCCTGTTTGTTTGCTTCCGCTGCTCGCAGCTGTACCGCTGCCCGGCTGGGCGGCCGCTTTTATGGGCCCCTTGATCAGCCAAGCCCCGCCCAATACTCAGGGCTCGGCCTCCCTCACAGCCCCCAGCCCCTGCCGGCCCCTACAAACCAACACACAAGACCAACAAGGACAGGTGCAAATACAGGTACCTTCTCCTCCAATGAGAACTCCCTCTCAAACTCCCCTGTTAGCCGCCCTGTTTGCTTGCTTCCGCTGCTCGCAGCTGTACCGCTGCCCGGCTGGGCGGCCGCTTTTATGGGCCCCTTGATCAGCCAAGCCCCGCCCAATACTCAGGGCTCGGCGTCCCTCACAGCCCCCAGCCCCTGCCGGCCCCTACAAACCAACACACAAGACCAACAAGGACAGCTGCAAATACAGGTACCTTCTCCTCCAATGAGAACTCCCTCTCAAACTCCCCTGTTAGCCGCCCTGTTTGTTTGCTTCCGCTGCTCGCAGCTGTACCGCTGCCCGGCTGGGCGGCCGCTTTTATGGGCCCCTTGATCAGCCAAGCCCCGCCCAATACTCAGGGCTCGGCGTCCCTCACAGCCCCCAGCCCCTGCCGGCCCCTACAAACCAACACACAAGACCAACAAGGACAGGTGCAAATACAGGTACCTTCTCCTCCAATGAGAACTCCCTCTCAAACTCCCCTGTTAGCCGCCCTGTTTGTTTGCTTCCGCTGCTCGCAGCTGTACCGCTGCCTGGCTGGGCGGCCGCTTTTATGGGCCCCTTGATCAGCCAAGCCCCGCCCAATACTCAGGGCTCGGCATCCCTCACAGCCCCCAGCCCCTGCCGGCCCCTACAAACCAACACACAAGACCAACAAGGACAGGTGCAAATACAGGTACCTTCTCCTCCAATGAGAACTCCCTCTCAAACTCCCCTGTTAGCCGCCCTGTTTGTTTGCTTCCGCTGCTCGCAGCTGTACCGCTGCCTGGCTGGGCGACCGCTTTTATGGGCCCCTTGATCAGCCAAGCCCTGCCCAATATTCAGGGCTCGGCGTCCCTCACAGCCCCCAGCCCTGCCGGCCCCTACAAACCAACACACAAGACCAACAAGGACAGGTGCAAATACAGGTACCTTCTCCTCCAATGAGAACTCCCTCTCAAACTCCCCTGTTAGCCGCCCTGTTTGTTTGCTTCCGCTGCTCGCAGCTGTACCGCTGCCTGGCTGGGCGGCCGCTTTTATGGGCCCCTTGATCAGCCAAGCCCCGCCCAATACTCAGCGCTCGGCGTCCCTCACAGCCCCCAGCCCCTGCCGGCCCCTACAAACCAACACACAAGACCAACAAGGACAGGTGCAAATACAGGTACCTTCTCCTCCAATGAGAACTCCCTCTCAAACTCCCCTGTTAGCCGCCCTGTTTGTTTGCTTCCGCTGCTCGCAGCTGTACCGCTGCCCGGCTGGGCGGCCGCTTTTATGGGCCCTTTGATCAGCCAAGCCCCGCCCAATACTCAGGGCTCGGCCTCCCTCACAGCCCCCAGCCCCTGCCGGCCCCTACAAACCAACACACAAGACCAACAAGGACAGCTGCTAATACAGGTACCTTCTCCTCCAATGAGAACTCCCTCTCAAACTCCCCTGTTAGCCGCCCTGTTTGTTTGCTTCCGCTGCTCACAGCTGTACCGCTGCCCGGCTGGGCGGCCGCTTTTATGGGCCCCTTGATCAGCCAAGCCCCGCCCAATACTCAGGGCTCGGCCTCCCTCACAGCCCCCAGCCCCTGCCGGCCCCTACAAACCAACACACAAGACCAACAAGGACAGCTGCAAATACAGGTACCTTCTCCTCCAATGAGAACTCCCTCTCAAACTCCCCTGTTAGCCGCCCTGTTTGTTTGCTTCCGCTGCTCGCAGCTGTACCGCTGCCCGGCTGGGCGCCGCTTTTATGGGCCCCTTGATCAGCCAAGCCCCGCCCAATACTCAGGGCTCGGCCTCCCTCACAGCCCCCAGCCCCTGCCGGCCCCTACAAACCAACACACAAGA
>NW_027053821.1:0-21000 GCF_011386835.1 Chrysemys picta bellii | reverse complement strand
TGGACCCCTTGATCAGCCAAGCCCTGCCCCCTACTCAGGGCTCGGCGTCCTTCCCAGCCCCTGCCGGCCCCTACAAACCAACACACGAGAACACACAAGACCAACAAGGACAGATGCAAATACAGGTACCTTCTCCTCCAATGAGAACTCCCTCTCAAACTCCCCTGTTAGCCGCCCTGTTTGCTGCCGCTGGGCGGCCGCTTTTATGGGCCCCTTGATCAGCCAAGCCCCGCCCCCTACTCTGGGCTCAGCGTCCTTCCCAGCACCCAGCCCCTGCCGGCCCCTACAAACCAACACACGAGAACACACAAGACCAACAAGGACAGATGCAAATACACGTACCTTCTCCTCCAATGAGAACTCCCTCTCAAACTCCCCTGTTAGCCGCCCTGTTTGCTGCCGCTGCTCGCAGCTGTACCGCTGCCTGGCTGGTCGGACGCTTTTATGGGCCCCTTGATCAGCCAAGCCCCGCCCCCTACTCAGGGCTCGGCGTCCTTCCCAGCCCCTGCCGGCCCCTACAAAACAACACACGAGAACACACAAGACCAACAAGGACAGATGCAAATACAGGTACCTTCTCCTCCAATGAGAACTCCCTCTCAAACTCCCCTGTTAGCCGCCCTGTTTGCTGCCGCTGCTCGCAGCTGTACCGCTGCCTGGCTGGGCGGCCGCTTTTATGGGCCCCTTGATCAACCAAGCCCCGCCCCCTACTCAGGGCTCGGCGTCCTTCCCAGCCCCTGCCGGCCCCTACAAACTAACACACGAGAACACACAAGACCAACAAGGACAGATGCAAGTACAGGTACCTTCTCCTCCAATGAGAACTCCCTCTCAAACTCCCCTGTTAGCCGCCCTGTTTGCTGCCGCTGCTCGCAGCTGTACCGCTGCCTGGCTGAGCGGCCGCTTTACGGGCCCCTTGATCAGCCAAGCCCCGCCCCCTACTCAGGGCTCGGCGTCCTTCCCAGCCCCTGCCGACCCCTACAAACCAACACACAAGAACACACACGACCAACAAGGACAGATGCAAGTACAGGTACCTTCTCCTCCAATGAGAACTCCCTCTCAAACTCCCCTGTTAGCCGCCTTGTTTGCTGCCGCTGCTCGCAGCTGTACCGCTGCCTGGCTGGGCGGCCGCTTTTATGGGCCCCTTGATCAGCCAAGCCCCGCCCCCTACTCAGGGCTCGGCGTCCTTCCCAGCACCCAGCCCCTGCCGGCCCCTACAAACCAACACACGAGAACACACAAGACCAACAAGGACAGATGCAAATACAGGTACCTTCTCCTCCAATGAGAACTCCCTCTCAAACTCCCCTGTTAGCCGCCCTGTTTGCTGCCGCTGGGCGGCCGCTTTTATGGGCCCCTTGATCAGCCAAGCCCCGCCCCCTACTCAGGGCTCGGCGTCCTTCCCAGCCCCTGCCGGCCCCTACAAACCAACACACGAGAACACACAAGACCAACAAGGACAGATGCAAATACAGGTACCTTCTCCTCCAATGAGAACTCCCTCTCAAACTCCCCTGTTAGCCACCCTGTTTGCTGCCGCTGCTCGCAGCTGTACCGCTGCCTGGCTGGGCGGCCGCTTTTATGGACCCCTTGATCAGCCAAGCCCTGCCCCCTACTCAGGGCTCGGCGTCCTTCCCAGCCCCTGCCGGCCCCTACAAACCAACACACGAGAACACACAAGACCAACAAGGACAGATGCAAATACAGGTACCTTCTCCTCCAATGAGAACTCCCTCTCAAACTCCCCTGTTAGCCACCCTGTTTGCTGCCGCTGGTCGCAGCTGTACCGCTGCCTGGCTGAGCGGCCGCTTTACGGGCCCCTTGATCAGCCAAGCCCCGCCCCCTACTCAGGGCTCGGCGTCCTTCCCAGCCCCTGCCGACCCCTACAAACCAACACACAAGACCAACAAGGACAGATGCAAATACAGGTACCTTCTCCTCCAATGAGAACTCCCTCTCAAACTCCCCTGTTAGCCGCCCTGTTTGCTGCCGCTGCTCGCAGCTGTACCGCTGCCTGGCTGGGCGGCCGCTTTTATGGGCCCCTTGATCAGCCAAGCCCCGCCCCCTACTCAGGGATCGGCATCCTTCCCAGCACCCAGCCCCTGTCGGCCCCTACAAACCAACACACGAGAACACACAAGACCAACAAGGACAGATGCAAATACAGGTACCTTCTCCTCCAATGAGAACTCCCTCTCAAACTCCCCTGTTAGCCGACCTGTTTGCTGCCGCTGCTCGCAGCTGTACCGCTGCCTGGCTGGGCGGCCGCTTTTATGGGCCCCTTGATCAGCCAAGCCCCGCCCCCTACTCAGGGCTCGGCGTCCTTCCCAGCCCCTGCCGGCCCCTACAAACCAACACACAAGACCAACAAGGACAGATGCAAATACAGGTACCTTCTCCTCCAATGAGAACTCCCTCTCAAACTCCCCTGTTAGCCGCCCTGTTTGCTGCCGCTGTACCGCTGCCTGGCTGGGCGGCCGTTTTTATGGGCCCCTTGATCAGCCAAGCCCCGCCCCCTACTCAGGGCTCTGCGTCCTTCCCAGCACCCAGCCCCTGCCGGCCCCTACAAACCAACACATGAGAACACACAAGACCAACAAGGACATTTGCAAATACAAGTACCCTCTCCTCCAATGAGAACTCCCTCTCAAACTCCCCTGTTAGCCGCCCTGTTTGCTGCCGCTGTACCGCTGCCTGGCTGGGCGGCCGCTTTTATAGGCGCCTTGATCAGCCAAGCCCCGCCGCCTACTCAGGGCTCGGCGTCCTTCCCAGCACCCAGCCCCTGCCGGCCCCTACAAACCAACACACGAGAACACACAAGACCAACAAGGACAGATGCAAATACAGGTACCTTCTCCTCCAATGAGAACTCTCTCTCAAACTCCCCTGTTAGCCGCCCTGTTTGCTGCCGCTGTACCGCTGCCTGGCTGGGAGGCCGCTTTTATGGGACCCTTGATCAGCCAAGCCCCGCCCCCTACTCAGGGCTCGGCGTCCTTCCCAGCACCCAGCCCCTGCCGGCCCCTACAAACCAACACACGAGAACACACAAGACCAACAAGGACAGATGCAAATACAGGTACCTTCTCCTCCAATGAGAACTCCCTCTCAAACTCCCCTGTTAGCCGCCCTGTTTTCTGCCGCTGTACCGCTGCCTGGCTTGGCGGCCGCTTTTATGGGCCCCTTGATCAGCCAAGCCCTGCCCCCTACTCAGGGCTCGGCGTCCTTCCCAGGACCCAGCCCCTGCCGGCCCCTACAAACCAACACACGAGAACACACAAGACCAACAAGGACAGATGCAAATACAGGTACCTTCTCCTCCAATGAGGACTCCCTCTCAAACTCCCCTGTTAGCTGCCCTGTTTGCTGCCGCTGCTCGCAGCTGTACCGCTGTCTGTCTGGGCGGCCCCTTTTATGGACCCCTTGATCAGCCAAGCCCCGCCTCCTACTCAGGGCTCGGCGTCCTTCCCAGCCCCCAGCCCCTGCCGGCCCCTACAAACCAACACACGAGAACACACAAGACCAACAAGGACAGATGCAAATACAGGTACCTTCTCCTCCAGTGAGGACTCCCTCTCAAACTCCCCTGTTAGCCGCCCTGTTTGCTGCCGCTGCTCGCAGCTGTACCGCTGCCGGGCTGGGCGGCCGCTTTTATGGGCCCCTTGATCAGCCAAGCCCCGCCCCCTACTCAGGGCTCGGCATCCTTCCCAGCCCCTGCCGGCCCCTACAAACCAACACACAAGACCAACAAGGACAGATGCAAATACAGGTACCTTCTCCTCCAATGAGAACTCCCTCTCAAACTCCCCTGTTAGCCGCCCTGTTTGCTGCCGCTGCTAGCAGCTGTACCGCTGCCTGGCTGGGCGGCCGCTTTTATGGGCCTCTTGATCAGCGAAGCCCCGCCCTCTACTCAGGGCTCGGCGTCCTGCACAGCCCCTGCCGGCCCCTACAAACCAACACACAAGACCAACAAGGACAGATGCAAATACAGGTAGCTTCTCCTCCAATGAGAACTCACTCTCAAACTCCCCTGTTAGCCGCCCTGTTTGCTGCCGCTGTACCGCTGCCTGGCTGGGCGGCCGCTTTTATGGGCCCCTTGATCAGCCAAGCCCCGCCCCCTACTCAGGGCTCGGCGTCCTTCCCAGCACCCAGCCCCTGCCGGCCCCTACAAACCAACACACGAGAACACACAAGACCAACAAGGACAGATGCAAATACAAGTACCTTCTCCTCCAATGAGAACTCCCTCTCAAACTCCCCTGTTAGCCGCCCTGTTTGCTGCCGCTGTACCGCTGCCTGGCTGGGCGGCCGCTTTTATGGGCCCCTTGATCAGCCAAGCCCCGCCCCCTACTCAGGGCTCGGCGTCCTTCCCAGCAGCCAGCCCCTGCCGGCCCCTACAAACCAACACACGAGAACACACAAGACCAACAAGGACAGATGCAAATACAGTTACCTTCTCCTCCAATGAGAACTCCCTCTCAAACTCCCCTGTTAGCCGCCCTGTTTGCTGCCGCTGCTCGCAGCTGTACCGCTGCCTGGCTGGGCAGCCGCTTTTATGGGCCCCTTGATCAGCCAAGCCCCGCCCCCTACTCAGGGCTCGGCGTCCTTCCCAGCACCCAGCCCCTGCCGGCCCCTACAAACCAACATACGAGAACACACAAGACCAACAAGGACAGATGCAAATACAAGTACCTTCTCCTCCAATGAGAACTCCCTCTCAAACTCCCCTGTTAGCCGCCCTGTTTGCTGCCGCTGTACCGCTGCCTGGCTGGGCGGCCGCTTTTATGGGCCCCTTGATCAGCCAAGCCCCGCCCCCTACTCAGGGCTCGGCGTCCTTCCCAGCACCCAGCCCCTGCCGGCCCCTACAAACCAACACACGAGAACACACAAGACCAACAAGGACAGATGCAAATACAGGTACCTTCTCCTCCAATGAGGACTCCCTCTCAAACTCCCCTGTTAGCTGCCCTGTTTGCTGCCGCTGCTCGCAGCTGTACCGCTGCCTGTCTGGGCGGCCCCTTTTATGGACCCCTTGATCAGCCAAGCTCCGCCTCCTACTCAGGGCTCGGCGTCCTTCCCAGCCCCCAGCCCCTGCCGGCCCCTACAAACCAACACACGAGAACACACAAGACCAACAAGGACAGATGCAAATACAGGTACCTTCTCCTCCAATGAGAACTCCCTCTCAAACTCCCCTGTTAGCCGCCCTGTTTGCTGCCGCTGTACCGCTGCGTGGCTGGGCGGCCGCTTTTATGGGCCCCTTGATCAGCCAAGCCCCGCCCCCTACTCAGGGCTCGGCGTCCTTCCCAGCCCCTGCCGGCCCCTACAAAGCAACACACAAGACCAACAAGGACAGATGCAAATACAGGTACCTTCTCCTCCAATGAGAACTCCCTCTCAAACTCCCCTGTTAGCCGCCCTGTTTGCTGCCGCTGCTCGCAGCTGTACCGCTGCCTGGCTGGGCGGCTGCTTTTATGGGCCCCTTGATCAGCCAAGCCCCGGCCCCTAAAAACCAACACACAAGACCAACAAGGACAGATGCAAATACAGGTACCTTCTCCTCCAATGAGAACTCCCTCTCAAACTCCCCTGTTAGCCGCCCTGTTTGCTGCCGCTGCTCGCACCTGTACCGCTGCCTGGCTGGGCGGCCGCTTTTATGGGCCCCTTGATCAGGGCTCGGCGTCCTTCCCAGCCCCTGCCGGCCCCTACAAACCAACACAGGAGAACACACAAGACCAACAAGGACAGATGCAAATACAGGTACCTTCTCCTCCAATGAGAACTCCCTCTCAAACTCCCCTGTTAGCCGCCCTGTTTGCTACCGCTGCCTGGCTGGGCGGCCGCTTTTATGGGCCCCTTGATCAGCCAAGCCCCGCCCCCTACTCAGGGCTCGGCGTCCTTCCCAGCCCCTGCCGGCCCCTACAAACCAACACACGAGAACACACAAGACCAACAAGCACAGATGCAAATACAGGTTCCTTCTCCTCCAATGAGAACTCCCTCTCAAACTCCCCTGTTTGCCGCCCTGTTGGCTGCCGCTGCTCGCAGCTGTACCGCTACCTGGGTGGGCGGCCGCTTTTATGGGCCCCTTGATCAGCCAAGCCCCGCCCCCTACTCAGGGCTCGGCGTCCTTCCCAGCCCCTGCCGGCCCCTACAAACCAACACACAAGACCAACAAGGACAGATGCAAATACAGGTACCTTCTCCTCCAATGAGAACTCCCTCTCAAACTCCCCTGTTAGCCGCCCTGTTTGCTGCCGCTGCTAGCAGCTGTACCGCTGCCTGGCTGGGGGGCCGCTTTTATGGGCCCCTTGATCAGCGAAGCCCCGCCCTCTACTCAGGGCTCGGCGTCCTTCACAGCCCCTGCCGGCCCCTACAAACCAACACACAAGACCAACAAGGACAGATGCAAATACAGGTAGCTTCTCCTCAAATGAGAACTCACTCTCAAACTCCCCTGTTAGCCGCCCTGTTTGCTGCCGCTGTACCGCTGCCTGGCTGGGCGGCCGCTTTTATGGGCCCCTTGATCAGCCAAGCCCCGCCCCCTACTCAGGGCTCGGCGTCCTTCCCAGCACCCAGCCCCTGCCGGCCCCTACAAACCAACATACGAGAACACACAAGACCAACAAGGACAGATGCAAATACAAGTACCTTCTCCTCCAATGAGAACTCCCTCTCAAACTCCCCTGTTAGCCGCCCTGTTTGCTGCCGCTGTACCGCTGCCTGGCTGGGCGGCCGCTTTTATGGGCCCCTTGATCAGCCAAGCCCCGCCCCCTACTCAGGGCTCGGCGTCCTTCCCAGCACCCAGCCCCTGCCGGCCCCTACAAACCAACACACGAGAACACACAAGACCAACAAGGACAGATGTAAATACAGGTACCTTCTCCTCCAATGAGGACTCCCTCTCAAACTCCCCTGTTAGCTGCCCTGTTTGCTGCCGCTGCTCGCAGCTGTACCGCTGCCTGTCTGGGCGGCCCCTTTTATGGACCCCTTGATCAGCCAAGCCCTGCCTCCTACTCAGGGCTCGGCGTCCTTCCCAGCCCCCAGCCCCTGCCGGCCCCTACAAACCAACACAAGAGAACACACAAGACCAACAAGGACAGATGCAAATACAGGTACCTTCTCCTCCAATGAGGACTCCCTCTCAAACTCCCCTGTTAGCCCCCCTGTTTGCTGCCGCTGCTCGCAGCTGTACCGGTGCCTGTCTGGGCGGCCGCTTTTATGGGCCCCTTGATCAGCCAAGCCCCGCCCCCTACTCAGGGCTCGGCGTTCTTCCCAGCACCCAGCCCCTGCCGGCCCCTACAAACCAACACACGAGAACACACAAGACCAACAAGGACAGATGCAAATACAGGTACCTTCTCCTCCAATGGGAACTCCCTCTCAAACTCCCCTGTTAGCCGCCCTGTTTGCTGCCGCTGCTCGCAGCTGTACCGCTGCCTGGCTGGGCAGCCGCTTTTATGGGCCCCTTGATCAGCCAAGCCCCGCCCCCTACTCAGGGCTCGGCGTCCTTCCCAGCCCCTGCCGGCCCCTACAAACCAACACACGAGAACACACAAGACCAACAAGCACAGATGCAAATACAGGTTCCTTCTCCTCCAATGAGAACTCCCTCTCAAACTCCCCTGTTAGCCGCCCTGTTTGCTGCCGCTGCTCGCAGCTGTACCGCTACCTGGGTGGGCGGCCGCTTTTATGGGCCCCTTGATCAGCCAAGCCCCGCCCCCTACTCAGGGCTCGGCGTCCTTCCCAGCCCCTGCCGGCCCCTACAAACCAACACACAAGACCAACAAGGACAGATGCAAATACAGGTACCTTCTCCTCCAATGAGAACTCCCTCTCAAACTCCCCTGTTAGCCGCCCTGTTTGCTGCCGCTGCTAGCAGCTGTACCGCTGCCTGGCTGGGCGGCCGCTTTTATGGGCCTCTTGATCAGCGAAGCCCCGCCCTCTACTCAGGGCTCGGCGTCCTGCACAGCCCCTGCCGGCCCCTACAAACCAACACACAAGACCAACAAGGACAGATGCAAATACAGGTAGCTTCTCCTCCAATGAGAACTCACTCTCAAACTCCCCTGTTAGCCGCCCTGTTTGCTGCCGCTGTACCGCTGCCTGGCTGGGCGGCCGCTTTTATGGGCCCCTTGATCAGCCAAGCCCCGCCCCCTACTCAGGGCTCGGCGTCCTTCCCAGCACCCAGCCCCTGCCGGCCCCTACAAACCAACACACGAGAACACACAAGACCAACAAGGACAGATGCAAATACAAGTACCTTCTCCTCCAATGAGAACTCCCTCTCAAACTCCCCTGTTAGCCGCCCTGTTTGCTGCCGCTGTACCGCTGCCTGGCTGGGCGGCCGCTTTTATGGGCCCCTTGATCAGCCAAGCCCCGCCCCCTACTCAGGGCTCGGCGTCCTTCCCAGCAGCCAGCCCCTGCCGGCCCCTACAAACCAACACACGAGAACACACAAGACCAACAAGGACAGATGCAAATACAGGTACCTTCTCCTCCAATGAGAACTCCCTCTCAAACTCCCCTGTTAGCCGCCCTGTTTGCTGCCGCTGCTCGCAGCTGTACCGCTGCCTGGCTGGGCAGCCGCTTTTATGGGCCCCTTGATCAGCCAAGCCCCGCCCCCTACTCAGGGCTCGGCGTCCTTCCCAGCACCCAGCCCCTGCCGGCCCCTACAAACCAACATACGAGAACACACAAGACCAACAAGGACAGATGCAAATACAAGTACCTTCTCCTCCAATGAGAACTCCCTCTCAAACTCCCCTGTTAGCCGCCCTGTTTGCTGCCGCTGTACCGCTGCCTGGCTGGGCGGCCGCTTTTATGGGCCCCTTGATCAGCCAAGCCCCGCCCCCTACTCAGGGCTCGGCGTCCTTCCCAGCACCCAGCCCCTGCCGGCCCCTACAAACCAACACACGAGAACACACAAGACCAACAAGGACAGATGCAAATACAGGTACCTTCTCCTCCAATGAGAACTCCCTCTCAAACTCCCCTGTTAGCCGCCCTGTTTGCTGCCGCTGCTCGCAGCTGTACCGCTGCCTGGCTGGGCGGCCGCTTTTATGGGCCCCTTGATCAGCCAAGCCCCGCCCCCTACTCAGGGCTCGGCGTCCTTCCCAGCCCCTGCCGGCCCCTACAAACCAACACACAAGACCAACAAGGACAGATGCAAATACAGGTACCTTCTCCTCCAATGAGAACTCCCTCTCAAACTCCCCTGTTAGCCGCCCTGTTTGCTGCCGCTGTACCGCTGCGTGGCTGGGCGGCCGCTTTTATGGGCCCCTTGATCAGCCAAGCCCCGCCCCCTACTCAGGGCTCGGCGTCCTTCCCAGCCCCTGCCGGCCCCTACAAAGCAACACACAAGACCAACAAGGACAGATGCAAATACAGGTACCTTCTCCTCCAATGAGAACTCCCTCTCAAACTCCCCTGTTAGCCGCCCTGTTTGCTGCCGCTGCTCGCAGCTGTACCGCTGCCTGGCTGGGCGGCTGCTTTTATGGGCCCCTTGATCAGCCAAGCCCCGGCCCCTAAAAACCAACACACAAGACCAACAAGGACAGATGCAAATACAGGTACCTTCTCCTCCAATGAGAACTCCCTCTCAAACTCCCCTGTTAGCCGCCCTGTTTGCTGCCGCTGCTCGCAGCTGTACCGCTGCCTGGCTGGGCGGCCGCTTTTATGGGCCCCTTGATCAGGGCTCGGCGTCCTTCCCAGCCCCTGCCGGCCCCTACAAACCAACACAGGAGAACACACAAGACCAACAAGGACAGATGCAAATACAGGTACCTTCTCCTCCAATGAGAACTCCCTCTCAAACTCCCCTGTTAGCCGCCCTGTTTGCTACCGCTGCCTGGCTGAGCGGCCGCTTTTATGGGCCCCTTGATCAGCCAAGCCCCGCCCCCTACTCAGGGCTCGGCGTCCTTCCCAGCCCCTGCCGGCCCCTACAAACCAACACACGAGAACACACAAGACCAACAAGCACAGATGCAAATACAGGTTCCTTCTCCTCCAATGAGAACTCCCTCTCAAACTCCCCTGTTTGCCGCCCTGTTGGCTGCCGCTGCTCGCAGCTGTACCGCTACCTGGGTGGGTGGCCGCTTTTATGGGCCCCTTGATCAGCCAAGCCCCGCCCCCTACTCAGGGCTCGGCGTCCTTCCCAGCCCCTGCCGGCCCCTACAAACCAACACACAAGACCAACAAGGACAGATGCAAATACAGGTACCTTCTCCTCCAATGAGAACTCCCTCTCAAACTCCCCTGTTAGCCGCCCTGTTTGCTGCCGCTGCTAGCAGCTGTACCGCTGCCTGGCTGGGGGGCCGCTTTTATGGGCCCCTTGATCAGCGAAGCCCCGCCCTCTACTCAGGGCTCGGCGTCCTTCACAGCCCCTGCCGGCCCCTACAAACCAACACACAAGACCAACAAGGACAGATGCAAATACAGGTAGCTTCTCCTCAAATGAGAACTCACTCTCAAACTCCCCTGTTAGCCGCCCTGTTTGCTGCCGCTGTACCGCTGCCTGGCTGGGCGGCCGCTTTTATGGGCCCCTTGATCAGCCAAGCCCCGCCCCCTACTCACGGCTCGGCGTCCTTCCCAGCCCCTGCCGGCCCCTACAAAGCAACACACAAGACCAACAAGGACAGATGCAAATACAGGTACCTTCTCCTCCAATGAGAACTCCCTCTCAAACTCCCCTGTTAGCCGCCCTGTTTGCTGCCGCTGCTCGCAGCTGTACCGCTGCCTGGCTGGGCGGCTGCTTTTATGGGCCCCTTGATCAGCCAAGCCCCGGCCCCTAAAAACCAACACACAAGACCAACAAGGACAGATGCAAATACAGGTATCTTCTCCTCCAATGAGAACTCCCTCTCCAACTCCCCTGTTAGCCGCCCTGTTTGCTGCCGCTGCTCGCAGCTGTATCGCTGCCTGGCTGGGCGGCCGGTTTTATGGGCCCCTTGATCAGCTAAGCCCCGCCCCCTACTCAGGACTCGGCGTCCTTCCCAGACCCTGCCTGCCCCTACAAACCAACACACAAGACCAACAAGGACAGATGCAAATACAGGTACCTTCTCCTCCAATGAGAACTCCCTCTCAAACTCCCCTGTTAGCCGCCCTGTTTGCTGCCGCTGCTCGCAGCTGTACCGCTGCCTGGCTGGGCGGCCGCTTTTATGGGCCCCTTGATCAGGGCTCGGCGTCCTTCCCAGCCCCTGCCGGCCCCTACAAACCAACACAGGAGAACACACAAGACCAACAAGGACAGATGCAAATACAGGTACCTTCTCCTCCAATGAGAACTCCCTCTCAAACTCCCCTGTTAGCCGCCCTGTTTGCTACCGCTGCCTGGCTGGGCGGCCGCTTTTATGGGCCCCTTGATCAGCCAAGCCCCGCCCCCTACTCAGGGCTCGGCGTCCTTCCCAGCCCCTGCCGGCCCCTACAAACCAACACACGAGAACACACAAGGACAGATGCAAATACAGGTACCTTCTCCTCCAATGAGAACTCCCTCTCAAACTCCCCTGTTTGCCGCCCTGTTGGCTGCCGCTGCTCGCAGCTGTACCGCTACCTGGGTGGGCGGCCGCTTTTATGGGCCCCTTGATCAGCCAAGCCCCGCCCCCTACTCAGGGCTCGGCGTCCTTCCCAGCCCCTGCCGGCCCCTACAAACCAACACACAAGACCAACAAGGACAGATGCAAATACAGGTACCTTCTCCTCCAATGAGAACTCCCTCTCAAACTCCCCTGTTAGCCGCCCTGTTTGCTGCCGCTGCTAGCAGCTGTACCGCTGCCTGGCTGGGGGGCCGCTTTTATGGGCCCCTTGATCAGCGAAGCCCCGCCCTCTACTCAGGGCTCGGCGTCCTTCACAGCCCCTGCCGGCCCCTACAAACCAACACACAAGACCAACAAGGACAGATGCAAATACAGGTAGCTTCTCCTCCAATGAGAACTCACTCTCAAACTCCCCTGTTAGCCGCCCTGTTTGCTGCCGCTGTACCGCTGCCTGGCTGGGCGGCCGCTTTTATGGGCCCCTTGATCAGCCAAGCCCCGCCCCCTACTCAGGGCTTGGCGTCCTTCCCAGCACCCAGCCCCTGCCGGCCCCTACAAACCAACACACGAGAACACACAAGACCAACAAGGACAGATGCAAATACAAGTACCTTCTCCTCCAATGAGAACTCCCTCTCAAACTCCCCTGTTAGACGCCCTGTTTGCTGCCGCTGTACCGCTGGCTGGCTGGGCGGCCGCTTTTATGGGCCCCTTGATCAGCCAAGCCCCGCCCCCTACTCAGGGCTCGGCGTCCTTCCCAGCACCCAGCCCCTGCCGGCCCCTACAAACCAACACACGAGAACACACAAGACCAACAAGGACAGATGCAAATACAGGTACCTTCTCCTCCAATGAGAACTCACTCTCAAACTCCCCTGTTAGCCGCCCTGTTTGCTGCCGCTGCTCGCAGCTGTACCGCTGCCTGGCTGGGCAGCCGCTTTTATGGGCCCCTTGATCAGCCAAGCCCAGCCCCCTACTCAGGGCTCGGCGTCCTTCCCAGCACCCAGCCCCTGCCGGCCCCTACAAACCAACACACGAGAACACACAAGACCAACAAGGACAGATGCAAATACAAGTACCTTCTCCTCCAATGAGAACTCCCTCTCAAACTCCCCTGTTAGCTGCCCTGTTTGCTGCCGCTGTACCGCTGCCTGGCTGGGCGGCCGCTTTTATGGGCCCCTTGATCAGCCAAGCCCCGCCCCCTACTCAGGGCTCGGCGTCCTTCCCAGCACCCAGCCCCTGCCGGCCCCTACAAACCAACACACGAGAACACACAAGACCAACAAGGACAGATGCAAATACAGGTACCTTCTCCTCCAATGAGGACTCCCTCTCAAACTCCCCTGTTAGCTGCCCTGTTTGCTGCCGCTGCTGGCAGCTGTACCGCTGCCTGTCTGGGCGGCCCCTTTTATGGACCCCTTGATCAGCCAAGCCCCGCCTCCTACTCAGGGCTCGGCGTCCTTCCCAGCCCCCAGCTCCTGCCGGCCCCTACAAACCAACACACGAGAACACACAAGACCAACAAGGACAGATGCAAATACAGGTACCTTCTCCTCCAATGAGGACTCCCTCTCAAACTCCCCTGTTAGCCGCCCTGTTTGCTGCCGCTGCTCGCAGCTGTACCGGTGCCTGTCTCGGCGGCCGCTTTTATGGGCCCCTTGATCAGCCAAGCCCCGCCCCCTACTCAGGGCTCGGCGTTCTTCCCAGCACCCAGCCCCTTCCGGCCCCTACAAACCAACACACGAGAACACACAAGACCAACAAGGACAGATGCAAATACAGGTACCTTCTCCTCCAATGAGAACTCCCTCTCAAACTCCCCTGTTAGCCGCCCTGTTTGCTGCCGCTGCTCGCAGCTGTACCGCTGCCTGGCTGGGCAGCCGCTTTTATGGGCCCCTTGATCAGCCAAGCCCCGCCCCCTACTCAGGGCTCGGCGTCCTTCCCAGCCTCTGCCGGCCCCTACAAACCAACACACGAGAACACACAAGACCAACAAGGACAGATGCAAATACAGGTACCTTCTCCTCCAATGAGAACTCCCTCTCAAACTCCCCTGTTAGCCGCCCTGTTTGCTGCCGCTGCTCGCAGCTGTACCGCTGCCTGGCTGGGCGGCCGCTTTTATGGGCCCCTTGATCAGCCAAGCCCCGCCCCCTACTCAGGGCTCGGCGTCCTTCCCAGCCCCTGCCGGCCCCTTCAAACCAACACACGAGAACACACAAGACCAACAAGGACAGATGCAAATACAGGTACCTTCTCCTCCAATGAGAACTCCCTCTCAAACTCCCCTGTTAGCCGCCCTGTTTGCTGCCGCTGCTCGCAGCTGTACCGCTGCCTGGCTGGGCGGCCGCTTTTATGGGCCCCTTGATCAGCCAAGCCCCGCCCCCTACTCAGGGCTCGGCGTCCTTCCCAGCCCCTGCCGGCCCCTACAAACCAACACACGACAACACACACGACCAACAAGGACAGATGCAAGTACAGGTACCTTCTCCTCCAATGAGAACTCCCTCTCAAACTCCCCTGTTAGCCGCCTTGTTTGCTGCCACTGCTCGCAGCTGTACCACTGCCTGGCTGGGCGGCCGCTTTTATGGGCCCCTTGATCAGCCAAGCCCCGCCCCCTACTCAGGGCTCGGCGTCCTTCCCAGCCCCTGCCGGCCCCTACAAACCAACACACGAGAACACACACGACCAACAACGACAGATGCAAGTACAGGTACCTTCTCCTCCAATGAGAACTCCCTCTCAAACTCCCCTGTTAGCTGTCCTGTTTGCTGCCGCTAGGCGGCCGCTTTTATGGGCCACTTGATCAGCCAAGCCCCGCCCCCTACTCAGGGCTCGGCGTCCTTCCCAGCCCCTGCCGGCCAATACAAACCAACACACATGAACACACAAGACCAACAAGGACAGATGCAAATAGAGGTACCTTCTCCTCCAATGAGAACTCCCTCTCAAACTCCCCTGTTAGCCGCCCTGTTTGCTGCCGCTGCTCGCAGCTGTACCGCTGCCTGGCTGGGCGGCCGCTTTTATGGGCCCCTTGATCAGCCAAGCCCCGCCCCCTACTCAGGGCTCGGCGTCCTTCCCAGCCCCTGCCGGCCCCTACAAACCAACACACGAGAACACACAGGACCAACAAGGACAGATGCAAGTACAGGTACCTTCTCCTCCAATGAGAACTCCCTCTCAAACTCCCCTGTTAGCCGCCTTGTTTGCTGCCACTGCTCGCAGCTGTACCGCTGCCTGGCTGGGCGGCCGCTTTTATGGGCCCCTTGATCAGCCAAGCCCCGCCCCCTACTCAGGGCTCGGCGTCCTTCCCAGCACCTGCCGGCCCCTACAAACCAACACACGAGAACACACACGACCAACAAGGACAGATGCAAGTACAGGTACCTTCTCCTCCAATGAGAACTCCCTCTCAAACTCCCCTGTTAGCCGCCCTGTTTGCTGCCGCTAGGCGGCCGCTTTTATGGGCCCCTTGATCAGCCAAGCCCCGCCCCCTACTCAGGGCTCGGCGTCCTTCCCAGCCCCTGCCGGCCAATACAAACCAACACACATGAACACACAAGACCAACAAGGACAGATGCAAATAGAGGTACCTTCTCCTCCAATGAGAACTCCCTCTCAAACTCCCCTGTTAGCCGCCCTGTTTGCTGCCGCTGCTCGCAGCTGTACCGCTGCCTGGCTGGGCGGCCGCTTTTATGGGCCCCTTGATCAGCCAAGCCCCGCCCCCTACTCAGGGCTCGGCGTCCTTCCCAGCCCCTGCCGGCCCCTTCAAACCAACACACGAGAACACACAAGACCAACAAGGACAGATGCAAATACAGGTACCTTCTCCTCCAATGAGAACTCCCTCTCAAACTCCCCTGTTAGCCGCCCTGTTTGCTGCCGCTGCTCGCAGCTGTACCGCTGCCTGGCTGGGCGGCCGCTTTTATGGGCCCCTTGATCAGCCAAGCCCCGCCCCCTACTCAGGGCTCGGCGTCCTTCCCAGCCCCTGCCGGCCCCTACAAACCAACACACGACAACACACACGACCAACAAGGACAGATGCAAGTACAGGTACCTTCTCCTCCAATGAGAACTCCCTCTCAAACTCCCCTGTTAGCCGCCTTGTTTGCTGCCACTGCTCGCAGCTGTACCACTGCCTGGCTGGGCGGCCGCTTTTATGGGCCCCTTGATCAGCCAAGCCCCGCCCCCTACTCAGGGCTCGGCGTCCTTCCCAGCCCCTGCCGGCCCCTACAAACCAACACACGAGAACACACACGACCAACAACGACAGATGCAAGTACAGGTACCTTCTCCTCCAATGAGAACTCCCTCTCAAACTCCCCTGTTAGCTGTCCTGTTTGCTGCCGCTAGGCGGCCGCTTTTATGGGCCACTTGATCAGCCAAGCCCCGCCCCCTACTCAGGGCTCGGCGTCCTTCCCAGCCCCTGCCGGCCAATACAAACCAACACACATGAACACACAAGACCAACAAGGACAGATGCAAATAGAGGTACCTTCTCCTCCAATGAGAACTCCCTCTCAAACTCCCCTGTTAGCCGCCCTGTTTGCTGCCGCTGCTCGCAGCTGTACCGCTGCCTGGCTGGGCGGCCGCTTTTATGGGCCCCTTGATCAGCCAAGCCCCGCCCCCTACTCAGGGCTCGGCGTCCTTCCCAGCCCCTGCCGGCCCCTACAAACCAACACACGAGAACACACAGGACCAACAAGGACAGATGCAAGTACAGGTACCTTCTCCTCCAATGAGAACTCCCTCTCAAACTCCCCTGTTAGCCGCCCTGTTTGCTGCCGCTAGGCGGCCGCTTTTATGGGCCCCTTGATCAGCCAAGCCCCGCCCCCTACTCAGGGCTCGGCGTCCTTCCCAGCCCCTGCCGGCCAATACAAACCAACACACATGAACACACAAGACCAACAAGGACAGATGCAAATAGAGGTACCTTCTCCTCCAATGAGAACTCCCTCTCAAACTCCCCTGTTAGCCGCCCTGTTTGCTGCCGCTGCTCGCAGCTGTACCGCTGCCTGGCTGGGCGGCCGCTTTTATGGGCCCCTTGATCAGCCAAGCCGCGCCCCCTACTCAGGGCTCGGCGTCCTTCCCAGCCCCTGACGGCCCCTACAAACCAACACACGAGAACACACAAGACCAACAAGGACAGATGCAAATACAGGTACCTTCTCCTCCAATGAGAACTCCCTCTCAAACTCCCCTGTTAGCCGCCCTGTTTGCTGCTGCTGCTCGCAGCTGTACCGCTGCCTGGCTGGGCGGCCGCTTTATGGGCCCCTTGATCAGCCATTCTCCGCCCCCTACTCAGGGCTCGGCGTCCTTCCCAGCCCCTGCCGACCCCTACAAACCAACACACGAGAACACACAAGACCAACAAGGACAGATGCAAATACAGGTACCTTCTCCTCCAATGAGAACTCCCTCTCAAACTCCCCTGTTAGCCGCCCTGTTTGCTGCCGCTGCTCGCAGCTGTACCGCTGCCTGGCTGGGCGGCCGCTTTTATGGGCCCCTTGATCAGCCAAGCCCCGCCCCCTACTCAGGGCTCGGCGTCCTTCCCAGCCCCTGCCGGCCCCTACAAACCAACACACAAAACCAACAAGGACAGATGCAAATACAGGTACCTTCTCCTCCAATGAGAACTCCCTCTCAAACTCCCCTGTTAGCCGCCCTGTTTGCTGCCGCTGCTCGCAGCTGTACCGCTGCCTGGCTGGGCGGCTGCTTTTATGGGCCTCTTGATCAGCCAAGCGCCGCCCCCTACTCAGGGCTCGGCGTCCTTCCCAGCCCCTGCCGGCCCCTACAAACCAACACACAAAACCAACAAGGACAGATGCAAATACAGGTACCTTCTCCTCCAATGAAAACTCCCTCTCAAACTCCCCTGTTAGCCGCCCTGTTTGCTGCCGCTGCTCGCAGCTGTACCGCTGCCTGGCTGGGCGGCCGCTTTTATGGGCCCCTTGATCAGCCAAGCCCCGCCCCCTACTCAGGGCTCGGCGTCCTTCCCAGGCCCTGCCGGCCCCTACAAACCAACACACAAAACCAACAAGGACAGATGCAAATACAGGTACCTTCTCCTCCAATGAGAACTCCCTCTCAAACTCCCCTGTTAGCCGCCCTGTTTGCTGCCGCTGCTCGCAGCTGTACCGCTGCCTGGCTGGGCGGCCGCTTTTATTGGCCCCTTGATCAGCCAAGCCCCGCCCCCTACTCAGGACTCGGCGTCCTTCCCAGCCCCTGCCGGCCCCTACAAACCAACACACGAGAACACATAAGACCAACAAGGACAGATGCAAATACAGGTACCTTCTCCTCCAATGAGAACTCCCTCTCAAACTCCCCTGTTAGCCGCCGCTGCTCGCAGCTGTACCGCTGCCTGGCTGGGCGGCCGCTTTTATGGGCCCCTTGATCAGCCAAGCCCCGCCCCCTACTCAGGGCTCGGCGTCCTTCCCAGCCCCTGCCGGCCCCTGCAAACCAACACACGAGACCAACAAGGACAGATGCAAATACAGGTACCTTCTCCTCCAATGAGAACTCCCTCTCAAACTCCCCTGTTAGCCGCCCTGTTTGATACCGCTGCCTGGCTGGGCGGCCGCTTTTATGGGCCCCTTGATCAGCCAAGCCCCGCCCCCTACTCAGGGCTCGGCGTCCTTCCCAGCCCCTGGCGGCCCCTACAAACCAACACACAAAACCAACAAGGACAGATGCAAATACAGGTACCTTCTCCTCCAATGAGAACTCCCTCTCAAACTCCCCTGTTAGCCGCCCTGTTTGCTGCCGCTGCTCACAGCTGTACCGCTGCCTGTCTGGGCGGCCGCTTTTATGGGCCCCTTGATCAGGGCTCGGCGTCCTTCCCAGCCCCTGCCGGCCCCTACAAACCAACACACAAGACCAACAAGGACAGATGCAAATACAGGTACCTTCTCCTCCAATGAGAACTCCCTCTCAAATCCCCTGTTTGCTGCCGCTCCTCGCAGATGTACCGCTGCCTGGCTGGGCGGCCGCTTTTATGGGCCCCTTGATCAGCCAAGCCCCGCCCCCTACTCAGGGCTCGGCGTCCTTCCCAGCACCCAGCCCCTGCCGGTCCCTACAAACCAACACACGAGAACACACAAGAACAACAAGGACAGATGCAAATACAGGTACCTTCTCCTCCAATGAGAACTCCCTCTCAAACTACCCTGTTAGCCGCCCTGTTTGCTGCCGCTGCTCGCAGCTGTACCGCTGCCTGGCTGGGCGGCCGCTTTTATGGGCCCCTTGATCAGCCAAGCCCCGCCCCCTACTCAGGGCTCGGCGTCCTTCCCTGCACCCAGCCCCTACCGGCCCCTACAAACCAACACACGAGAACACACAAGACCAACAAGGACAGATGCAAATACAGGTACCTTCTCCTCCAATGAGAACTCCCTCTCAAACTCCCCTGTTAACCTCCCTGTTTGCTGCCGCTGCTCGCAGCTGTACCGCTGCCTGGCTGGGCGGCCGCTTTTATGGGCCCCTTGATCAGCGAAGCCCCGCCCCCTACTCAGGGCTCGGCGTCCTTCCCAGCCCCTGCCGGCCCCTACAAACCAACACACGAGACCAACAAGGACAGATGCAAATACAGGTTCCTTCTCCTCCAATGAGAACTCCCTCTCAAACTCCCCTGTTAGCCGTCCTGTTTGCTGCCGCTGCTCGCAGCTGTACCGCTGCCTGGCTGGGCGGCCGCTTTTATGGGCCCCTTGATCAGCCAAGCCCCGCCCCCTACTCAGGGCTCGGCGTCCTTCCCAGCCCCTGCCGGCCCCTACAAACCAACACACGAGACCAACAAGGACAGATGCAAATACAGGTACCTTCTCCTCCAATGAGAACTCCCTCTCAAACTCTCCTGTTAGCCGCCCTGTTTGATACCGCTGCCTGGCTGGGCGGCCGCTTTTATGGGCCCCTTGATCAGCCAAGCCCCGCCCCCTACTCAGGGCTCGGCGTCCTTCCCAGCCCCTGCCGGCCCCTACAAACCAACACACAAAACCAACAAGGACAGATTCAAATACAGGTACCTTCTCCTCCAATGAGAACTCCCTCTCAAACTCCCCTGTTAGCCGCCCTGTTTGCTGCCGCTGCTCACAGCTGTACCGCTGCCTGTCTGGGCGGCCGCTTTTATGGGCCCCTTGATCAGGGCTCGGCGTCCTTCCCAGCCCCTGCCGGCCCCTACAAACCAACACACAAGACAAACAAGGACAGATGCAAATACAGGTACCTTCTCCTCCAATGAGAACTCCCTCTCAAACTCCCCTGTTAGCCGCCCTGTTTGCTGCCGCTGCTCGCAGCTGTACCGCTGCCTGGCTGGGCGGCCGCTTTTATTGGCCCCTTGATCAGCCAAGCCCCGCCCCCTACTCAGGGCTCGGCGTCCTTCCCAGCCCCTGCCGGCCCCTACAAACCAACACACGAGAACACATAAGACCAACAAGGACAGATGCAAATACAGGTACCTTCTCCTCCAATGAGAACTCCCTCTCAAACTCCCCTGTTAGCCGCCGCTGCTCGCAGCTGTACCGCTGCCTGGCTGGGCGGCCGCTTTTATGGGCCCCTTGATCAGCCAAGCCCCGCCCCCTACTCAGGGCTCGGCGTCCTTCCCAGCCCCTGCCGGCCCCTGCAAACCAACACACGAGACCAACAAGGACAGATGCAAATACAGGTACCTTCTCCTCCAATGAGAACTCCCTCTCAAATCCCCTGTTTGCTGCCGCTCCTCGCAGATGTACCGCTGCCTGGCTGGGCGGCCGCTTTTATGGGCCCCTTGATCAGCCAAGCCCCGCCCCCTACTCAGGGCTCGGCGTCCTTCCCAGCACCCAGCCCCTGCCGGTCCCTACAAACCAACACACGAGAACACACAAGAACAACAAGGACAGATGCAAATACAGGTACCTTCTCCTCCAATGAGAACTCCCTCTCAAACTACCCTGTTAGCCGCCCTGTTTGCTGCCGCTGCTCGCAGCTGTACCGCTGCCTGGCTGGGCGGCCGCTTTTATGGGCCCCTTGATCAGCCAAGCCCCGCCCCCTACTCAGGGCTCGGCGTCCTTCCCTGCACCCAGCCCCTACCGGCCCCGACAAACCAACACACGAGAACACACAAGACCAACAAGGACAGATGCAAATACAGGTACCTTCTCCTCCAATGAGAACTCCCTCTCAAACTCCCCTGTTAACCTCCCTGTTTGCTGCCGCTGCTCGCAGCTGTACCGCTGCCTGGCTGGGCGGCCGCTTTTATGGGCCCCTTGATCAGCGAAGCCCCGCCCCCTACTCAGGGCTCGGCGTCCTTCCCAGCCCCTGCCGGCCCCTACAAACCAACACACGAGACCAACAAGGACAGATGCAAATACAGGTTCCTTCTCCTCCAATGAGAACTCCCTCTCAAACTCCCCTGTTAGCCGTCCTGTTTGCTGCCGCTGCTCGCAGCTGTACCGCTGCCTGGCTGGGCGGCCGCTTTTATGGGCCCCTTGAT
>NW_027053820.1:0-21000 GCF_011386835.1 Chrysemys picta bellii | reverse complement strand
TTGCTGGCAGAGGAAGGGGGAATCTGTGCAAAATTAAACGAATCTAATTGCTGTTTACAAATAGATGATAATGGAAAGGCGGTAAAACAGCTAACAAAAGAAATGAGAAAGCTGGCCCACGTCCCGGTCCAAGCATGGGGTGGGTGGAATACGGACTGGTTCACGTCCTGGTTACCGCAAATGGGATGGCTCCGAGAAGGCCTTCTTCTCTTTATATTCTTTATTACAACCCTATTATCCCTAGCTTGCTTTGCTCCCTGTGTAGTTGCATTAGTTCGACGAATGGCTAATCAAATTGTACGCCAACGCATGATGGCACTATATCAACCGGTTAAAGTTGAGGATTGGGGGCCATAGGGCTCTCAAAATGCTTTTAAGGGGGGAGAACCTTGTTAGAACAAAGGCCAAATACTCGCCTATTATTTCAGCTGTTCCCCATGGCCATAAACTCCCTTTCCCATATATGAACATATAGCAAGACAAGCAATCAAAGAGGCTCAACAAATGTATCCTATTTACGGCCCCAACAGATGTATTCTATTTACCCCTAAAAAGGAATTTAAAATTCCATAGGTCAGCAGAATGTATGCACGTTAAGTCATTTGTTACTGGGTATAAAAAGGCTTGCTCTACGCTTGTAGGGTGTGTTCCTCCCTCTGGCATGAGTCGAGGGGGACACCCGCTCAGCTGACTGATCAATAAAGAACTTGAAGCCGTCTTCTAGACTCCCGTGCCTCCTTGGGGTAATTGGGCAGCTCCAGGGGGAAACGAGCCCATTTGGCTAACAACATTAAGAAAGGGTTTGATCCTCTGCTCTTGCTTCCCAAATCCCTGCCCTCCTTGCCCCACACAGGCCTCTGCCCTGTTGCTCAAACTCCCATGCACATGTTAGTGCCTGTGTGACCCCCGCAACTGCAAGGTCTCATGTACAGTCTCCTGCCAGCGAACTGAAGCTGCCACTAGATCCAGAATAGGAATCGCAGTTCCTGTGCGCTGCCCTGAATGGAGTCTAGACCCTGGGCATGGGGAAGGCCAACGCTCACATCCAGGTAGATCATCAACCTACTCCTCTGTCCCAGGAGCAGGAAGGCCTCTGGTTCGTGCTCCCTTCGGTAGCTGGAGCTGCTGAGTTGGGAGTGTGGTGGGCAGAGATGGGAACAGGCCATAGGATGAATCAAGTGTCGGGGGAGACTCCCTGTGTGTGGAAGATGATGTTGCCCCTCTGTGGGGAGTCCCTTCCTTGCAGATGCTGGGCTTTGGGTGCTGGACTCTGCCAGGAAGCCCAGCTCCCATCCCTAGCAGCTTGGCTGTTCCCTACACTGCTGTGCACCAAGGCCTCTGCAGAAATGTGCTCTGGGCAAGGACTACAGAGCCTGCTGTCATCCTGGCAGGTGTCACCCCAGGTTCCATAATCCTGACCCCTGGTCTCCCTCCGCTGGCAGGCTCTGAGCAAGGCCTGCCCAGAGAACATGGATGACGAGCTCTCGATCCTGCTGACAGCACCCCCCAGCACAGACAAACTCCAGCACATCTTGGAGGTGAGCAGAATGGGGAGGGGCAGCAGGGGTTTTACCTTAGCCCTGGGGACTCCTAGAAAGAAGAGACTGGAAAGGCAGAGAGAAAATATTGGGTATTAAAGGGCTCTTTAATCGAGCAGAGAAAGGCAGAACAAGACCCAATGGCTGGAAGGGGAAAAGAGAGAAATTCCTATGACAAATAAGGCACAAATATTCAATGGCGAGGATGATTGATCACAGGAAGAAGCTACCATGGAAAGTGGTGGATTCTCCATCTCTTGATGTCATTTAATAAAGACTAGATGCCTTTCCGGAATGTGTTTGCCCCAAAAGTAGCTATTGTGGTAGACAGGAGGCCTGTGATATGCAGGGGGTCAGATTAGATGCTCTAACGGTCTCTGCTGCCCATAAAGTCTACTCATTTCTGAGAAACCGAGTGTAGCATTGGGAGCAGCCTCTGTTTATTAAACAATCAGTTTGTCAGCACCTGCAGGACAATTTGGTTCTTAGGACTAGTGAGCATGGACTTGTCAAGAACAAATCATTCCAGACCAATCCTAGCTCCTTCTTTGGCAGGGTTAGGGGCCTAGTGGAGGTGGGTAAACAGTAGATGTGATCTATCTTGGTGTTAATAAGGCTTTTGACACAGTCCCATAGGACACTCTCACAAGCAAACAGATGCTGCTTAGAACTGTCAGAGCAGCTTTTGCTGGGGGATTCTCCCAGCACTTTCCAATAGTGGGAAAGTATGAAATCCCCATTTGACTGCTGGGGACAGAGCCTAGAGGGGGCAGCAACTTACCCCAAGTCCCACAGGTCAATAGGAAACCAGCAATGGAACCCAGGAGTCCTGACTCCCAGTTCCCTGCTCCAATCACTCCAACAGAGCACACTCCCTCTCAAAGCAGGGGGACCGGACATGAGGGCCTGGTTGTAATTGCCAGCTGTGGGAGGGAGTGTGCAGCAGTGGTTAGTGAAGGGGCCTGGAAATAAGGACTGCTGGGTCTATTGGAGAGTGTCACTAGGAGCAGTGCATAAGATGAGGTGTCCTATCATGTTTACTCAGATCAGATTAGGACATAATAGAATGGCTGAAATAGTTTATTTTATTTGTATTGTATTATTTTGCAATTGTTAAGAGCAGCAACTACTTAGCTCAGACTGAAGCATCTTATCTAATTTTTGAGATCTAAGTGTCTCCTCTTTGAGTGCCACGAGACAATTTAACACATTGTGACAAAGAATTTTCATTGCCACTTGTTATGATTTCAAGAAACAAACTGGTTTAGTTTGAATAGGATTTTCGGTCAGAAACGGTTTCAATGAAATTTCCCCACCATCTCGATTCCTGGGCTCTATCTCTGCCTTTCGGGGTGGGGGGTGGGGGGGGGTTGCTGTCTGTTAGAACAGGAGTCTGATTTGGATAGGGATAGAGACCTCTTCAATGTTTTTAATGAAGTAAATACTAATGGGAATTGTGTGATCATGGGAGACTTTAACTTCCCAGATATAGACTGGAGGACAAGTGCTAGTAATATAATAGGGCTCAGATTTTCCTAGATGTGATAGCTGATGGATTCCTTCACCAAGTAGTTGCTGAACCAACAAGAGGGGATGCCATTTTAGATTTGGTTTTGGTGAGTAGTGAGGATCTCTTAGAAGAAATGGTTGTGGGGAACAGCCTTGGTTTGAGCGATCATGAGCTAATTCAGTTTAAACTAAATGGAAGGGTAAACAAAAATAGATCTGTGACTAGAGTTTTTTATTTCAAAAGGGCTAACTTAAAAAAATTAAGGAAATTAGTTAGGGAAGTGGATTGGACTGAAGGACTTGTGGAACAGATGGATCAGACTGAACAGGTTCCAAACCTCTCGGAGGCTCCTACCTTCTAAACAGGGACATCTGTTTTCTAGGGAAATCAGGAAAAAGAAAGGAGAAAACTCAAAAGAGGTTCCTCCTGGCGCTCACGTACGTGACCCCTAATACTCTCTCAGTCCTCAAAGAGAGACCTCGAGAAGGAGACTTGCTGAAGGAAAGCTACAGGGGACTCAGAGGTTTCCCTGGCCCTGCGCCCCTGTCCTGCCTGGCTGATGTCAGCATCTCTCTGTGAGGTTACCACCTCCCCAGCACCTTTGGCCAATAGGCTGAGGTCCTGTAAAAGACCTCTGTGATGTCACTGCCACACCCACCCCTCCCCTGCAGTGCTAATGTCCTGCCGCAGGCCAGACCCTTTGGAGGTTTGAGCTACTCCCTGTGGATCACCCCGCTCAATGAGTGTTCATTCTAGGAAGCAAGCCGGCTAGACAGTAAAACAGCAGAGGCTGCTCCCAATGCTACACTCGGTTTCTCAGAAATGAGTAGACTTTATGGGCAGAAGAGACAGTTAGAGCATCTAATCTGACCCCCTGCATATCACAGGCCTTTCTGCACCATATGGGGCAGGCAGAGCTCTGCCTGGGCGCAGGGCGAATGGGATGGGTGTAGATCAAGGAAAGGGGGGAGGGGAATGGGTGTGAGGGAAAGAGCTCCTGTCCCAGATGAAGGAATTTGGGGGCAGAGGAAAGGACCCTGCTCCACAGAGAGGGGAGAGAGTTTCTGTGAGTGCCAGGGGGCTCCATTTCCCCTTCCACTAGCTCCCCATTTACAGAGAGCCAGAGCAGTACCTGCAGCAGGGAGCGGGAGTTGCTGGTGGCCTCAGAGGCACAGGCCCTGCAGCGCCTCGGGCACCTGGCGCAAGTGCCGCATGATACGGAGCTGGCGCATCACATTGGCTGTGACATCCTCCTGCTGCAAGGAACGAGAACCTGTCTGAGACTCAGACGCCTCCGAGGAATCAGGGGGGATTAACGGCCCCTGGAACCAGCAGCATTTCCACCCAGCCCCTGCCCCCCTCTGAGGGATGGATTCCCCCTCCTGACCCCCAGGATGGAGTCTTGTTGTCCTTCCTAGTGACCTCCAGTGCCAACCCCCCTCCTTGTACGGGGAGCTCCTGCCACTTCCCCCTCAGTGCCCCTGACAGCTGTTCCACCTCCAATCCACAGCTCAAGTCCTCAGACCCCTCTCCTCCAGCCCCACCCAGGTTGGGTAGGGAGGGGACTGTAGCGGGGGGGCAGGAGGGATTCTGGCAGCAGTGAAGTGGGATGTGGGGAGGCTGAGACCTTTCCCCAAGTCACCCCCATCCCATTTCCCTTTCCCCAGCCACTAATGCGGAAGCCGCAGGATGGCAGCCCTGGTGAATGGGACGGATCGGCAGCCCCTGCTGACTAGGGTTACCATACGTCCGTTTTTTTCCCGGACATGTCCTGCTTTTCGGCAATCAAACCCCCGTCCGGGGGGAATTGCCGAAAAGCCAAACATGTCCGAGAAAATGCCGGCCGGGCACTTCCCCTCCCGCGGCTGCTCTGCTCCGCTCCTCCCCTCTCACACTTTAAGAGCCGAGCTGCCCGAGCCAGCGCTACTGGCTTCAGTCAGCCCCCCCTGCCTCCGGACCCGGAGCCACGGGCCAGGCACTCCTCCCCGGCTCCAACTGAGCTGCTCCGCTCCTCCCCTCTCAGACTTTAAGGTTCCAGGTGCTCTGGGGAAGCGCCGGCCGGGGGTGCAGGGTCTGGGGGCTGCCCGGCAAACCGTGAAGCCGGTAGCGCTGGGGCAGCCCTTTCCCCATGGCTGGGAGTGGTAGGGAGGAGGGGGCGGAATTAGGGCGGGGAAGGAGCGGAGTTGGGGCGGGTCTAAGGGTGGGGAAATGGGCGGGGCCAGGGCCCGTGGAGGGTCCTCTTTTTTTATTTATTAGACATGGTAACCCGACTGCTGACTGAATCCTCCTGTTCTCTCCAGAACGGGTCCAGCCTTGCCAGCAGCAGGACAAGCGTCCCCTGCCCATGTGCCTCAGCCCTGCCTGGTCAGACGCCATCACCCGTCAGTCCTTGGCCTCCCAGGCTGCCAGTGATGGGAGCAACTCTGGGTGGTGGCTCGGGTGACACAGACACCAGACCACTAGGAATTGGGTGCGGCCCTGTGGGACAGGAGAGTCTCGCAGAGGGCACTTGGGGGACTCTCCTGCCCTTCCCAAGAGCGATAGCACCCTGTCCTAAGAACATAAGTCTGGGATGAGGCAAAGCTTGTCATTAATTAGGCTGGCTTAAGAGCTGGGTGGAGCTGCTCCGGGGACAAGCTGGCTCGCTCCTGCTCATGTAGGCGAATTCATCTCCCTTCCCAGGAGCACCTGCTCTCCCTTTCATTCCCCACCAGGCTCCTTGTGCCAGGCCCCACAGGATGGGAATGAGGCCTGGGCCCCGCCCCAATCTCCTGAGTCTAATGCAGCTGCTCACCTTGTCCCCCATCAGCTGCTGGGTTTCCCCCAGGAGGGAGTAGGTGACAGGGAGAGAGACACACACACATTTGTCCTTCTGGTTGCAGGGCTTGTGTCCTTCCAATCCCATTGGTGGCTGCACAGTGGGCAGAGTCCTCGCTGCGTGCCCGGCCCAACAGAATTGCAGGGCGTGGTGTGGAACACAGAAAGAGATAGAGAGACTCATCCTCCAGCCGGGGTCAGTCTGAGAGAAATTGGCTGGGGTCCCAGTCTCACTCTTCTAGCAGGTGCCATTTCCCAGCTGGGTTCCTTACCCCACTGGTGCAGCAGCAGCTGGTAGAGCCGGTAAACCCCCTCCCTGGCCTGCCGGCTGATGTCCTTGGCTGGGTCACTGACGGACAGAGCCAGCTGTGCCATGTGGTGACCCATCCTGGGGAATTCCGCTGAGTTCTAATGGACGGGAGAGGGAGAGGGGACTCCATCAGCATTTTCCTGTCAGCTCCCAGTCCCCCCCGGGCCAGGACTCTCCTTCCTCTCAGCCCCTCTGCAGGAGATGCTAGAGCCAGACCCTTAATTTCCTCTGCCCCCAAGGAAGCCTGGAGCACAGGGTTGTGGGCAGGGCCCTCCATGAGGACTTGCTTCCCCAGCTGCTCCAGGATGACACGGAGGCAGGAACCTGGAGCACAGTCCCCTTAAAAGCCCAGAGTCACCACTTAACTTAGACAAGAAGAACTTGACTCAAGCCAGGCTCACTCTCTGCTCTGACTCTGCCCCCCCGAAGAGGAACACTCCTAACCCACAGCCCCTGCAGCAGCAGATCCTACAGCCCGTCGGAGCCAGCCCACCTACCCCTGGAGTCAGGAAGCTGGGGTCAGAGGTCACTTATGTCAAACTCGGGGAGGGTGATGGTGGATCTGAGCAGGGCCGTGCTGCTCTTAACGGCCCTGGCTCTCTCTCGCAGCACCCTGGACACGATCCAGTAGTTAATGTGCTGTGGGGAAAGGAGGCATTGCACTGACTGCCCTGACCAAGGATGCCCACTGGGGGCCCGGCTAGGAGGACTGACTGGAAAATGGATCTAAGAGTGAAGGTAAAATTGCCCCCACCCCTCTCATCGGGCTCACCTCCAAGATGTACTGGAACCTGTCGGTGTCTGGGGACTCTGCCAGCAGGTTCCCCAGCATGGCGTCCAGGAGGTCTGGCAAGACCCTCGGCAGATCCTGAAAGCAAGGGAGAGCCATGGGTCAGAGTTAGGGAAACTGGGGCTAAACTTGCCACAGGATGGGAAGTGGGGTCTCTGGGAAGCACTGGTGAGACCCCCAAACACATATCCTGGCCTCTCTCATTCACATCCCACTGCAGGCAATTAGCAAGGATTCATGGCAGGATGACAGCTGGCTCTTCTATCCATGACTTTAGCATGATCTACCTGCACTTGGGCGGTGTCCTTCTCCATGTCCAGGGTGAAGACGGCGTGCAGGGCAGCTCGGAGGAGGTGGGTCTCCAGCTCTGGCTCCACGGCAGGTGTCATGGTGCTGGCAAGAGAGAGGAGCCGGTATTAGACTGTGCAGTGCGGGGATGGGACTGGCACCAACACGCAGGTGAAACTGCAGGGAAATAGGCACAGGCTGGCAAGAAGGGAAACTGAGGCACCGAGCCAGGGAATGACAAGGCCAAGGTTTCTCAGACAGACAGTGGCAGGGCAGGAATAGCACCTGTTCCCTGGACCCTGCTGCCCCTCCTGTATCTGATCCTGGGAGTGAGCCTCTCCCCAAAGCCAACTCCTTCAGGAGCCCATAGCAAAGAGACCCCCCCAGACTGTCCTGGACTCCCTGAGAGGTGCCTCCCCCCAACTGGAGCACTAAGGACCAAAGTGGCAGCATCTAGTGTCAGTGGGGTTCATGTGGCTCAGGCCAAACCCCTGGGCTGGGGACCCGCCCGCATAGCACTGATCGAGGGCCTGGGCCCAGGGTGTTCACAGCCCCGCCTTCACCTCTCCCTGAGCCCAGCCTGACTCCTCACCTGGAACAAAGCTGCGGCGCCCATCGGCCTCGCTGCTGCCCGAGTCCCAGTCACTGCTGCTGTCCCATGGGGAGCGGGCTGAGCTGCTGGTGGTGGGACAGGGATCCTCCACCTCCTGCCCTGGGGAGGCTGGAAGGTCCTCACTGACCGGGCAGGGCGATGCCTCCTGCTGGGAATCAGGGCTGGGCTCCTGGGGCCGCTGCTGCCCACACAACATGCCCCAGAGTCACCCTGCCCGGCTCCCCTCCTGTGCTGGGTCCTGCCTGCCCAGCCGCAGCCTGGCCCAGCTCCATTTCGACCTGGCCTCTCCCACCTCGGCGCCTGCGCTGGGAGCGGGTTTTCTCCGCCAGAAGGCTGGGCACTTCCACCTCCTGGCCTGGCCAGGAGCTCCTTCCCCGCCAGTGGGGACGGAGGAGCCGCTGTGCTCCTGGGGAAGATGGCAGCTGCTTCCCTCAGGCTCTGGGGCCACCTGCAGAGCCTTCTTCCTGAACCTCCTCAGGAGCCTGGCCATCCTGGAACCGAGCGGGGAGCGGCCGTGAGTCTGGGGTCAAGGCAGCCTCTCACTAACCAGCCTGTTTGGTCCCTCCCCATCCCTGCCCCAGCCAGAGCAGCTCCTCCTCCCCCACAGGGGTGCATGTAATGCAATCTACACGCACTGGCAGGAGTTCATTGCATGATCTGCTTCCTGCTGTTTGGTTCTGGGCTGTTGGAGTACGGGCTTGCAACCATCTGTGCACACATATTATACTAATTGCATCTAGACCACATCTCCCTAGTTTGTTTGTGAGAATGTCCTTATTAACACCAAGATGGATCACATCTACTGTTTACCCACTTCCACTAGGCCCGTAACCCTGCCAAAGAAGGAGCTTTGGTTTGGATTGGTTTGGAATGATTTGTTCTTGACAAGTCCATGCTCACTAGTCCTAAGAACCGAATTGTCCTGTAGGTGCTGACAAACTGATTGTTTAATAAGGAGTTCCAGTATCTTTCCAGGTATGTTAATGGATGGGAAGACGTTCTTTTTCAGGGATCTCTGACGAGAACTGGGGCACAGCACTTAGTTTGTTGAGGCCATAAAATGGAGACAGGCACCTCTTCTCTTCTCCCAGCACCCCAGATACCTAAAAGGGTGGGACTCACATCCCTCAATGGCCTTTAAAAAAGACAATGGTTACAATGTGGCCCCAACCATTTCTGGTTTCTGCAGACTAGATGTTTTAGCAAAGTTTAGAATTCCTTGGTGCTCAACACCGTGAAACTCCCCTTTCTCCTTCACAAAGGGCTTTAACGCCCCTTATCTCACCCAGGCTCTCGACTGCCCAAAGTTGGAGAATTGTCCCTGTTCCCACTGCAGAGCACCCCCCACGACACACACACAGAGTCCTCCTGGTGGTGGGAGGGGAACAGAGGAAAGGACAGAAGACGTAAGAGATGAAGAGAAAGGAGGGAGGGATGGAGGAAAAGGTAAAACAAAAAGGACAAACCCTAATGTCCCCAGTGATTCTAAGGGACAAAATCCCAGGTGGGGAATAAAATTCGACCACCTTAAGCTAGTGTTTTCCATGCCTAGAATTCAGCTGGCGCCAGATGCATCAGACTGAACAGGTTCCAAACCTCTCGGAGGCTCTTACCTTCTAAACAGGGATGTCTGTTTTCTAGTAAAATCAGGAAAAAGAAAAGAGAAAACTCAAAAGAGGTTCCTCCTGGCGCTTCTGTACGTGAAACTAAATACTCTCTCAGTCCTCAAAGAGAGACCTCGAGAAGGAGACTTGCTGAAGCAAAGCCACAGGGGTCTCTGAGGTTTCCCTGGCCCTGCGCCCCTGTCCTGCCTGGCTGATGTCAGCGTCTCTCTGTGAGGTCACCACCTCCCCAGCACCTTTGGCCAATAGGCTGAGGTCCTGTAAAAGACCTCTGTGATGTCACTGCCACACCCACCCCTCCCCTGCACTGCTAATGTCCTGCCGCAGGCCAGACCCTTTGGAGGTTTGAGCTACTCCCTGTGGATCACCCCGCTCAATGAGTGTTCATTCTAGGAAGCAAGCCGGCTAGACAGTAAAATATCACAAGCTGCTCCCAATACTACACTCGGTTTCTCAGAAATGAGTAGACTTTATGGCCAGAAGAGACCGTTAGAGCATCTAATCTGACCCCCTGCATATCACAGGCCTCCTGTCTACCACAATAGCTACTTTTGGGGCAAACACATTCCGGAAAGGCATCTAGTCTTTATTAATGACATCAAGAGATGGAGAATCCACCACTTTCCTTGGTAGCTTCTTCCTGTGTTCAATCATCCTCGCTGTTGAATATTTGTGCCTTATTTGTCATAGGAATTTGTCTCTTTTCACCTTCCAGCCATTGGGTCTTGTTCTGCCTTTCTCTGCTAGACTACAGAGCCCTTTAATACCCAGTATTTTCTCTCCATTAAGGCACTTCAATGAAGTCCCCTTCAATCTTCTTTTGATAAGCTAAACAGGTTGAGCTCTTTCAATAGCTCACTAGAAGGCATTTTTCTCCAGCCCTCAGAACATTTGGTGGCTCTTTGCTGCCCCAGCTCCAATTTCTAGGACCATCTTTTTCAAAGGAGGACACCAAGACTGGAGGCAGTATTCCAATAGCAGTCTCACTGCTGCTGTGTCACCTCCCTATCCTACTCACGGCTCTGCTCCTACGTCTAATGATGGCTTTAGCCCTGTTCACCACAGCATCACACTGGGAGCTCATGTTGAGTGGCTTCTCCACTCTGGCCCCTAAATCCTTTTCAGAGTGACTGCTTTCCTGGATACACGTCCCCATTCTGGAGGTGTGGCCGGCGTTCCTTGTGGCTACATATAGGACCTTGCATTGGGCTCTGCTCAAACTTGTTTTCTTTGAATGGGTCCAGCTGGCCGAATGAGCCAGATCGCTGTGTATCACTGCCCTCTCGCCATCAGGATTTACCACTCTGGCTGTATTTTGTCACCCCCCAATCTTATCCGCAGTGATTGTATGTTTTCTCCCAACAATTATTTTAAAAAATTAGTCCTTGAGAGCTTCTTCAGACCCTTAGTACCCAGGACCTGCTCCCCACAGCACAGTGAGAAATGCTGTCCAGCCCTGCTTGTACATAGGGGATAAGCACAGAACAAACGTACCTTTAGGAGCTGTGTTGTCCATAGGCTCTGAACAACATGTTGGGGGTCAGCAGATTACAAACGCACGACAGACCTGTAGTGTAGACAGGTCCCAACTGTGTCTCGGTTTCCCACCCTGGAAAATGGGGAGAACAAACAAAACCTTGATTAGCTCCATTTGATAGCTGGGGAAAACGAGGCACCCAGCGGTGCAGAGACTCGCTCATGGTCCCAAAGCCAGGAATAGAAAACAGCAGATCTGATAGCCAGGCCTGGGTCCTAGCCCCAGTTATCCTGGCCTTGCTGCTCTAAGTTTAGTCACAGCCTCCATGTCTTTTCCCCCGTGTCCCTTAACCCCACGTCACTGCAGAAGAGAGATTTTCTGGTAGCCAGCTGGCTCTCCTGCATGTGGATGTCGTTCCAAAAGACGTGCTCTGGCTCAGTCCCATGCTATGGTTGGCTGAAGGAACCACTTGGTCACATTCTAGGCCCTGAGTTATACAGGAGGGGCGACTAGATGCACAGAATGGTCCTTTCTGACCTGAACCTCTATCAATCGCTACATTTTCTGCTGCCAGGAAGAGAACTCTGGACCTATTTTCTCTCATTCACTTTCAGTCGGAATAATTTCAATCCAGGCCAAAAGGATTTCCTCTTCCATTGTGTCTTCAGCACCTTTGGGAGCAACCAGTTACTGTTACCCACAGGTTTCCAGTTTCAACCTGTCCCAGGGTGAGATGGCCAGGAAAGGGGTTGGAGCTGAACTGCACCTGGCCCAGGTGATGCATAGGGGGCGAAGGGAATAAGTGTGGGGGTCACGTGACAAGACGCAGCCTGTGACTAGGTCCCAGGCCTGCTGAGAGATAGAAGGGCAGCCTGTGCTCAGCCAGGAGAGAGACCCCAAGGGAAGCAGGCATGGGAGGGGCTTGGAGCGTCCTTTAAAGGTCAGGGACAAGCTGGGAAGGGGCCAGGCTGAGCACTAAGGACAAGGCCCTAGGAGGGAAAGACAGGGCAGTATAGGAGATGGGGCAGATAGTCCAGTTGGTTTCGGCTCCCAGGACCAGACACCCAGAGGTGAAGGTGATTGTCGGGGCTTCTGTCCTTCTTCCCCAGTGTAGATTTGATAGTGGAGAAGACTGATGCCGTAAGGGGGAAGTGAGTTACCCCAAGGTCACCCAGTGAGTTTATCTCACGAATGCATAGTCGGAAGGATCCAATAGAAACATGGATTTTTCCAGTCTCTTCTTTCTAGGAGTCCCCAGGGCTAAGGTAAAACCCCTGCGGCCCCTCCCCATTCTGCTCACCTCCAAGATGTGCTGGAGTTTGTCTGTGCTGGGGGGTGCTGTCAGCAGGATCGAGAGCTCGTCATCCATGTTCTCTGGGCAGGCCTTGCTCAGAGCCTGCCAGCGGAGGGAGACCAGGGGTCAGGAGCCTGCATTAGCACCGGTGTGCCATTGACCAGGAGCTGGCTGAGGTAAGCACCGCCTGGCCAGAGCTCGCACCCAGAAACCCTGCCCCAGGTCGGAACCCCCCTCCCACACCCCAAATTCCCTCCCAGACCTCACACCCGGCACCCCAACCCCCTGCCCCAGGTCGGAACCCCCTCCTGTACCCTAATCCCTCCCAGACCCCACACCCCCACCCGCACCCCAATCCCCTACCCCAGCCCTGAGCCCCCTCCCGCACCCAAACTCCCTCCCAGAGGCCGCACCCCAACCCTCTGCCCCAGCCCGGATCCCCCTCTGGCACCCCAAACCCCTAATCTCCAGCCCAATCCAGAGCCCGCATCCCCACCGGACCCCTCACCCCTCCCTGCACTCCAACCCCCAGCTCCAGCCCAGTGAAAGTGAGTGAGGGTGTGAGCGCGAGCGACTGAGGGAGGTGGGCTGGGCTGGAGTGAGTGGGGGTGGGGCCTTGGGGAAGGGCATGAAAGGGGTTGGTCAAGGGCGTTTGGTTTTGTGCAAGTAGAAAGTTGACAACCCTACTTAAGGACCTTTGAAAAGCATGCCTCCTTAGCACCGCTCCTGATACCAGGGGCCAAGGCGCCCCCGGACATGAGAACCACAATAGGCCAGAGCAAAACACTGCGTTAGAAATCGGAGCTCAGACTGCCAAGCGAACGATAGCTGACAGACAGGAGATGCAGGTATTAAGTTGTGCTTTCAGCCAGCAACTGGTGTTCATCCGTTTGCACCACACACAACACCTGTAGCCAGGGCCACTATTTCCTTGTCTGTCTGCCTGTTTAGCGTCTCTCGGTCCTTACTGTGCCCATCACCGTGGTGTCTGAGTGGCAAACCAAGGGTTTGATGTATGCATATGAAACTGCCTGACTGGAAGGACGTGGTTTGGTGTGGATCAGTGACTGCTGGGGCGATTGGTGGCAGAAGGCTCTGAGGGCCTGGGCTCATTCCGACCTGGCTCATTCCATTGGCTTCTACAGCTGAGAGCAGCCCAGTCTCCTGCCTGGGTCCGACGCAAACCAGGAAGTACAGGACCACGGTTAATAAGAGCAGCTCAAAAGATCATTTTCGCTGAGCCCAGCCCTGCACAGATTTCCAGCTTAGGTTTGCATTTTCAGCAAAAGTTCTTCTTGATTATTTTCTCCCAACCCACTTCTGCCTCCATAATAGCCAGCCACCCCGTCAGTCGCATCCTGGGGCGCTATAGGGACACGCGTGTGTGCGTGTATGTGCACGTCTGTATATATATGTATGTGTACATGTGTGTACGTGTATGTGCACATGAGTGTGTGCACATGTGAGTGTGCGTGTGTATGTGTGTACATGTACCCCAGTCAGATGTATACATCTGGATTTCCTTTGAAAGAATTTCAAATTGAGCTGATCAAGTGCAAATGGCAAAGCACCCAATTCCTCTGCCCCCCAACTGCCTTCGCTGCTTTAACGTACAACCTGCTCCGCTGACACCTCTGACTCCTGAAAGCCCTAATGCTCCCGGGGAGCAGGCCGTGCCCTGCCCTGCCCTGGCTGCCCCGGGTGTTACCTCGGAGGGAATCGTTCCAGATTCCAATGGGTGGCAAGTCCAGGGAAGAGCCTTATCTGGGGGAAGGCTGTACCAGACCCGCCCGACCCAGGCAGGCTCCCAGGTACCCCTCTGCTCGGGGCTGATAAGGCTCCTTAGCAGTTTCTCTCCAAACAAATTCCAGTTCAAGACACCTGAGAGCTCCACAGCAGGGCAGCATCCCCAGAGCGCAGCAGGGCGGGGTTAGGGGGAGCAGTCGGTAGCAGCACCTGCCCCTCGTTCGGCAGGAGCGAGAAGTGCCAGCCACGTGCTGCCTCCATCCCCAGAGGCCAGGTGAGAGTGAATTCCCACGTCCCCGCACGATTGGTTCCGTCACTCTTCTACACTTACATGGATTTCCAGTGTCAATGTTTCTAACATCAGCTTTGCCAGCTCTCCTTACACCTTTGTCTGCTAGAGCAAAAACCTGAAATGCAGCTACCTCCTCCTGCTGGGTGACTATAGACCTTAATGACAGACCTCGGAACTGCTTAGTCAAGCTGACTAGCTGCAGCCCCTCGGGTTGCCTGCTCGAAGGTGTGCTGGCCAGGCCACAAGTCATTTCTGTGCCTCTTCCCTGCTCCTTCTCAGCATTTGAACATCATTGGACTAGTGTGAACAAGAGTCTATACTGGGGAGAGCCCAGGGTCAGAGAGTCACTAGACTCTTGTGAAGGCTGCTTCCCCACTCTGAACTTTAGGGTACAAATGTGGGGGCCTGCATGAAAACTGCTAAGCTTAACTACCAGCTTAGATCTGGTCCACTGCCACCATTCCCAAGTGGATTCCCTTCCCTGGGAAGCCTTGAGAAACCTTTCACCAATTCCCTGGTGAATACACATCCAACCCCCTTGGATCTAAAAACAAGGAGAAATTAACCATCCCCCTCCTTCCTCCCACCAACTCCTGGTGGATCAAGTTCCAAACCTCTTGGATCTTAAAACAAGGGGAAATCAATCAGGTTCTTAAAAAGAAGGCTTTTAATTAAAGAAAAAAGGTAAAAAACATCTCTGTAAAATCAGGATGGAAAATAACTTCACAGGGTAATCAAACTTAAAGAGCAATAGGCCAGAGCAAAACGCTGCATTAGAAATCGGATTCAAAGTACAGCAAACAGAGGTAAACACTCTAGTAAAAGGTACATTTACATGTTGAGAAAACAAAGTAAAAACTAACACGCCTTGCCTGGCTGTTTACTTACAAGTTTGAAATCTGAGAGACTTGTTCAGAAAGATGTGGAGAACCTGGATTGATGTCTGGTCCCTCTCAGTCCCAAGAGCGAATGACTTCCCAAACAAAGAGCACAAACAAAAGCCTTCCCCCCACCAAGATTTGAAAGTATCTTGTCCCCTTATTGGTCCTTTGGGTCAGGTGTCAGCCAGGTTATCCGAGCTTCTTAACCCTTTACAGGTAAAAGGATTTTGGAGTCTCTGGCCAGGAGGGATTTTATAGTACTGTACACAGGAGAGCTGTGCCCAGAAACTAGCCCCAGGTGGGCAGAGGATGCCACCGAGTATCGTTCTGAGCTGGTGCGTGTGTGAAAGAGACAAGCCAGGCAGTGCAGCCAGGACACGGAGGCAGAGCAGGAAAGCCGAGCAGAGCCTGTGAGCATGGTGTGATCGTGGGAGGAGCATAGAGAGCTTTTTGGCCAGGTGCTGGCTAAAGAGGCTTGGAGCTGAGAGCAGGGAGGCTAATCCCTGCTGTTGGTTCCTGCTGTGTTTGGAGAAGCAGGACGCTGTATGTTCCTTGTCAATAAACAAGACATCAAAAAATTACCAGACTCCACTGCCAATTTCTGCTCCCCACTGGAACATCCCCAGGGCCCCAAACTTTGACTAGCCCCTTGGGTTGAAGAGGGACACCAATATCTTTATTGTGTGGTTTCGTTGCACGTCTATCTAATCTCAGTGGTTCATCAGCAACTAATTACTGTTGCAATGTTTTCTCATGTAATAACCATATTTATTAAAAACACAGAGGGCAGGTTTTTCAACCCAAACTCACCACTGCTAATACATGCAGGATTCAGATGTAAAGTCCTGGCTTTGAGTCATCCCCCATTTAAATGCTCAATCACAGTTGCTAGAAATCCAGTGTCATGATTCATTGATCACTAATGCCGAGGGGCAGTGGCAGGGCTGGGAGAAGCAGAGGTTAATGTGGGTCTAAAGTTGTAGTGAGTGACATGGCTTCCAGCGAGGCAGAGTGGAAGCGGGGGTCCAGTTATACACACCAATCACACTCTTCGTGTCATTCGAACGCACCGGCGGGGTCAGCTCTCAGCGTTTATTCCAGGGGATTTACTGTGCAGAAGCCAACAGGAAGGGAGTGAGCAGAGTGGAGGCATTGCAGGGACTGCACTGATACCAGCTATAACGAGACTAATCAATTAAGGTTGGCTATTATCAGCAGGAGAAAGAAAACTTTTGTAGTGATAATCAGGATGGCCTATTTCCAATAGTTGACAAGAAGGTGTGAGTAACAGTAGGGGGAAAAATTAGCATGGGGAAATAGTTAAAGCTATGACCTTGCTTTTGAAAGCCTGTTTTTAAATTAACTTTTCACCACTAGGAGGGTGGTGAAACACTGGAATGCGTTACCTAGGGAAGTGGTGGAGTCTCCTTCCTTGGAGGTTTTTAAGGCCCGGCTTGACAAAGCCCTGGCTGGGATGATTTAGCTGGGAATTGGTCCTGCTTTGAGCAGGGGGTTGGACTAGATGACCTCTTGAGGTCCCTTCCAACTCTGATATTCTATGATTCTATGATTAGGTGGGGGATGGCGCGCCGTGTCTGATCTAATATTGTCTCCCCTTCTCAGCGGCGCTGGCTCCCAAGGAGGATGGGCTCCTCCTGCCGGACCCAGCACACGTCTGTTGGCTTAACCAGGATGAGGGAAGACCTGCACTCCCCACTCTTACAGAACCCTGCCCAGTAGATGTAGCCTTTCCCATTGAGCAGGACGTTCTGACACTTGTCATACCACCAGCCTCCATAGCTACTTGCGCAATTCCCACTGGCCTGGTCCTGATCCTTGTCACTTGTGCTGAACTTCATGTTGTCGTGTATGCCCCCCAGGCCGGAGTGGTAGGTGGTGAGATAGTCCTCGCCGTCCCCAGAGTACCTGCCCAGCCTCAGCGGGTACCCGCTGGGCTCATCCTCGACACTGAAGATGTCGTACTCTGCGTAGCGGGTGTTGTTGGATTTGTCCTCCACCACAAAGCGGACCTTGTAGATGGTCTGCCGCGTGAGCAGGGACAGGTACTCGTTGCCCAGCCAGTAATCCTGCTGCACGTTCCCAAAGCTGTACTTGTAGGTGATCCAGGACTCCTTCCAGGTGATCTCTGTGTTGTAAGAATTTCTCTGGACAACGGTCCAGCCTTTGCCTTCGGTGTCCATGTCACACCACACCACTCGAGGGGGAGAGCCTGCTGGCTGGATGACATGGAGCCCGCTGGGGCTGTCCCTGGGGATGTTGCTGCAGTCTTTGGGGAACCCTGAAATGCCACGAACATCAGGTTAAGGGGGCGGGGGGGAGGGGAGGGAGAGAGAGAGAGTGCGCGCTAGCTAGCTCAATCAAATCAGCCTGGGGTAACTAGAGGCTGGGTTTTTAGAGGCAGGTCCTGTGTATTTCACAATACTACAGCCACAGAATCCGCCCCGGCCATTCCTGGCCACAGAATCTGGCTCCAGATCTTACACTTTCATTTTACCAATAAAATAAAATAAGAATAGTTTCTTGCTCTGCTGGTTTTGAAGAAACCTTGAAGAGATGAATCAAGTGTAAACCAAGGCTCTGTATCCTTCCTGAGTCCGTACTGCTGAAGAAATCGTTTGGGGAGGGTGGGGGAGACGCTGCCAGATCCATCTCAGCGAATGTCAATTATGAAACCCATCAGTGACAATTTAAATGGGAGTTTTCAAAGAGCCTAAGGGAGTTTGACACCCGACTGTGATTGGAATTCAGTGGGATTTAGGCACCCAACTCCCTGTGGCGCCTTTGAAAATTCCAGACATCCTATCGAGGGGCTTGTCTTTGGGGCGGAAATTGTTCCGAACTATCCTGGTAGAATGAGAGCACTGTGGTTATACTGCCCCTCCCCTCCCCAGGGTCCTCCCTCGAGCCTGAGCCCCCCCAGCTCCCCTACCCCCCAGACAATCCCCCTGTGTGCCCCACCCCCATAGCTGAGCCGAGCGGGAGGAGCTGCTGAGCTCTGCGGGGCCGGGGGCTCAGGGCCACCTCTGGAGCTGGTTCGGCCCCTGGCCTGCCTGGGCAAGCCCCTGAGCAGCTCCCAGAGCCGCTGGAGGTGTGGGGAGAAGGGAATGAAAACCCCTGACAAGGAGGAACTGGCTCTCCCTGCTGCCTGGACTCTGGGGGCAAGGCTTCTAGGCATGAGCGAGAGATCCCCAGCTGTTAGCCGGGGCTAGCCCTATATAGGAGTTGGTGAGATGGAAGGGTAGAACTCCCAGCCAATTTGGGGGGGTGCCTGGTTCCCACACGCTGCCCTGCGGTTGGCACCAGCGCTCTTCAGTCACTGCCGGGGCCTTGGTAGCCGTTACTGGAGAAAGGGATAACGAAGCTGTGTAAAGCAAACAGCCAGTCGAGCAGCACCTCCCCCACCCCGGCTGGCTCATTCCCAGGCGCTGGAGGCCTGCGAATGGGAGTAGTGGGCTCACTAGCGCAGGCCGGCCTTGCGATCCCTTCGGAGAACTCAGCGTTTCTTTGGGCCCAGCGCTGGCGGGGGGGCTGGAAGGTGCATTCAGTGGATAAGTGGATCTAGGGGTGACCCCGGCATGGGGGAGAGGAGCAGAATCAGGCCCACGATGCCCTGATCTCGGATATGGCAGATGATAGAAGCTCTCTGACGGGTTCTCTACTCACCCCTCTCGACCTTCTTGTGGGCCAGGCCCCGTTGCCCTGCACGGGGGCTACGCAAAGGAGTGCCATCATGGACAGCGCAGACAGAAGCAGGAGAGAGCTGGACTGGAACCCTGCAGGGGACAGAAACCACTGGACATGAGACCAGGAGAGAGTTTCACAAGTGCCTAAATCCCACTAGAAGTCACTGGGATTTAGGCACTTAAGTGACTTAGCCACTCTTGAAAATGTTACCCTTAGACGCTAAGGCCAGAGTTTTCAGAGGGCTCAACTACTGGGCCAGATTTTCAGAAGAGCTCAGCTCCCAGGTAGGCACCGCAGGACATGGCTGGCTGTTCAAAGGGGCTCAGCATGGGGGGGGGGGGGGGGGAAGTCTCTGGAGACGGGGTGAAGCCCACCATTCACCTCTCCCCTGGCCCGGCCACTGTCTCCGTCTCTGCAGCCGGCCCGATTAGCACACAGCTGGGACCCAGCTGCAGGGTAAAAACCATTCAAAGATTGCGGCTCCGATGGCCTGGCTCCCGGGTCCCGGGCGGGTCAGGGCCAGCTGGAGCGCTCCCTGTGGTGGGGAAGGAGCTGCCGCCTCTCTCCCCCGCTGCACCGCTGCAAGGGGAGTGCTGCTCGGAGCAACCCCCTCTGTCCCAGCTCCCCCGTCCACAGTCACTACCACCAGCCGGAGGGCAGTGCCCGCTCACCCACACAGAGACAGCAGCTGGGCAGCCTCCGGCAGGGCTCTACCCCCCTCAGATGAGCGCCCGGTGAGAGGGGCCCAGGGCACAGAGCTGCTGTGTGCCCCACGCCAGGCATGCTGCCCCCTGCACTGCAGCCCAGCAGCCCAGAGGGGGACACGCTGCTGACACTGCAGCTGTTCTGTGGGCCCAGCTCAGGCCAGGCTTAAAGTGGGCAGAGTCGCCAGGGGCCACAGTCCTGGGCAAAAAGAGTTCAAAATGGAGCCGGGTCCCTGAGGGGTGCGCTGTAAGCGCTGCCCTAGCAAGGGCATGGCCATTTATTTCAGCCGGGATTAACATAGACACCCCTCCCCCGCCCCACACATGCTTTTCCCAGGCCACCTTCAGCACTCAGCGCAGGGATTCACAATGACCTTGACGGGATCAGCAGCCCAGAGCAATCCAGACTCTTGGCCAGAAACCGGCTCATCTATCACGACCCTGGTATTACATCTTGTGTAGCTACAGCCCACAGAACGCAGAGCACGGCATATGCAGCCCCCAGTGGTAAATAGGTTGAGAACCCTACAGCAGAGGCTCACGTGTGAAGCTCCAGAGGTCCCAAGTTTGATTATAGCTGCTGCCGGCCCATGACAGTTGCAAAATGGCAGCTTTTTGTGGGGTGAGGCGGGGCGGGGCGGGCGGGGTGTGTGTGTATGTGTCAAACCAGAACAGGCTAAAGCCGCACTGTCCTCCCTTTTGGACTACATGGGACCCCAGCTACCTTTCAGCGCCTCATGGATAAGCTACTACACCCCCATAATCATTATGCTGCTGCCTACCTGGACGATGTGGTCATTCATACCCCAGACTGGGAAACCCACCTCGAAGGTGGAGGCAGTCCTCGATACCTTCAGGCGAGCTGGCCTTACAGCTAACCCTGCTAAGTGTGCTGTAGGGTTTACAGAGGCCAAATATCTTGGCTACATTGTGGGAAAAGGTTTGGTAAAACCCCAGCTGAACAAGTTAGAGGCCATCCAAAATTGGCCCCGACCACATCGCAAGAAACAAGTCCGGGCATTCCTAGGTGTGGTGGGGTATTACCGATGATTTATCCCCCACTTTGCCACAAGGGCAAGCCCCCTGACAGACCTACTGAAAGCCCACGGACCTGATCTGGTGAGATGGTCTGACGGAGCAGAGAGAGCGTTCACAGACCTACAGACTGCCCTCTGCAGTAACCCCGTACTGATAGCCCCAGATTTTACCAAGGAATTTATCCTGCAGACGGATGCATCGGAAGTAGGGTTAGGGGCCGTTCTATCACAGATGGTTGGGGAAGAGGAACATCCAGTTCTCGACCTCAGTAGGAAACTCCTTCCGAGGGAACAAAAATATGCGGTGGTGGAGAGAGAGTACCTCGCTGTAAAATGGGCCATGGAAACGTTGCGCTACTACCTGCTCGGGCGCAGA
>NW_027053819.1:0-21000 GCF_011386835.1 Chrysemys picta bellii | reverse complement strand
TCAGTTCTGTGGATAGGGGATCTCAATTACCAGGGCTATCACAATATGGCACTTTTTATGAAGAGCAAATTAATTCCAACAGAAACCTAAAGGGACAGAGTGAAGTGGTTTTGACTAGAGTCACCTGTTTCTTTCACTTCACATTTAAGGCAAAAAAAAAAAAAAAAAAAAAAAAAAAAACCACCTCATATTCCCAAAAGTCTCTCCCTGCAGCTGCAGTAAAATTAAATTACAGCTGGGAGCATTCTATTAGATATCAGAGAGTTAAGCATTGGATTTTTTTGAGCTCATTATTACGGTTGATTAAATTCTGCCTGAATTGAGAGCAACAGGAGTGCTGCGTCAGCTCAATGGGCTCATCGTTTGAACTCGGCGCTGCCTGGGGAGAATGAAAATCAGAAAAAGCAATCACCCTCGCCACAATCCCCTTTTGCCAGTGGGTCACTGCCGATGAAAATTCATATTGGCCTCCCTCCACCGGGTTCTGAATCACAGCAGCGTTCCTCAGGCCAATGCGCCACTGGAAGAAAATTTCCTCAAACTCATCAAGGCCATTCTAATCACCGTGCTGAACTCACTCAACTGCCTGTTGAGCAATGGTGAGCTGGAGTGTACTCGGAACTTCATTCCAAAAAAGCGATTGATGGCCCTGTAGTTTTAGCTGTTCGCACGACTGGAGAAAATTCTATAAGCAGTGCCGGATTCAAGTGGTCCTTCGCAGCTTGGATTGAAGCAGCAGTTTCATGAGGATTGCCCGATCTCACTCTTAAATGGGTACAGGGACAAGATCCAACATGGACGAGGGAGAATCTCTCAAGCCTAAAATGCACGTGTACACTCAGCTGTATTGTGTGAGTGTGGCATTCTGTTGCATCGGCTCTAACCGGTCTGAGGAATCCTCCACGAGGAGGCAATCTCCTACCAGCGGGTTAAGCTGGCGTTCTGCTTGCTTTCCACTGCTGGAGGGCACATGGGACAGAGAACCATGGTCTGGCCTGTTAATGCCATCATGTGATTACCATGCCTGCACCAATTAGAGCAGAGCTAATTGTTCACAATGAATTTATCCATCAAGCTCCACCTCTCTCTTTTCACAACTTGGCACTTTTTATGATCATCAAATTAATTCAAACAGAAACCTAAAGGGACAGAGTGAAGTGGTTTTGACTAGAGTCACCTGTTTCTTTCACTGGGCATTTAAGGCAAAAAAACAACCCCTTATTCTCAAAAGTCTCTCCCTGCAGCTGCAGTAAAATTAAATTACAGCTGGGAGCATTCTCTTAGATATCAGAGATTTAAGCCTTGAGGAGATGGAAATTCTTGACTGTATTAGTCATTCACTAATTTCTATGACACTCTGTCCTGCAGAAATAATGCAATGTTTCTGATGAATACTTGATCTTCAATCTTTGAAATTCGTGCTGCTACACAGCTAATATGGGCTGGCTTCTGTTCAGTGACCAGAATTTACATAAATATTACAGCCAAAGGTACAATTCAGGATTTGCTTTCAGAGGCTGAGGTTGAAACATGTAGCAAGAATTCATACAGGCAGGTTGTGACAGAGTGCTGGCTGGGATGTTGTCCAAGAGATACGTAAAAACCAGTAGACGATTTCCCCAGTGTTTGAGACTTCGCCATATTAACATCATGACATCTGAGTGGCTCCTAGGTTACCCTAGTTCCCAGTCCTACTGTAGTTCTAGATGAAACGTCAAAAACTAATAAGTTTTACTAAGTAGTTCTGTAGCACACTGATGCCGATAGAAACAAGATACGAATTTGGAGCCTTTCTCTGCACATGGCTAATCTGTCAGCCACATTTTGAGCCCATAGCTTATCAGCCGGGATCCTAGAAATCGTTTCCCATGGGAAAACGTGGACAACAGAATGTGCATTTTTACAGGGAATCTTTAGTTTTAGATTTTGTGAAAAAAAACTATTAACTAAATTTTACTGAAAATACCAGTGTCACTTTTTCAATTTGTGCAACCTCCCTCCTCTTGTGGTTGATTTTTGGGTGCACTTTACATTTAGAGTGAAACCCCATTTATCCAATCTAACAGGGACCAGGACCAGATCGGATAATCAAAATTGGGATAATCAAGAGAATTGACAAAGCGCTTTCTATCCCTTATTTTAAGATAGGGGTGGGGTGGCTTGAGCATTTTGCTACACATGGCAGGGGCTTGAGCAGTCAGCCCCAGCAACTGAGGGGGGGAGGGGAATCTCAGCTCTCCTTTCAAATTCTCAAAAATTTAGAGGATTTTGGCAAAGCAACATGGTCAAAGCCCCAGATATTGCTATTGACCTCAGTAAGTTTGGATTGAGCCTTGAGTACAGCACAGAAAAAGGAACAACACAACCAGCAGAATCTTCTCCGAGCAATGCTCAAAAATAAAGTATTGGTGCCGACTCTTTTGGCTCTGTTCGTTGGTTTAAATAACATTGATCATGAGAGGTTGAGTGGTGAAGGCTTAAGGATGGAGAATTAATGAGCATCTCTGGCAAGACATCTGCAGGCAGCACCAGGCACAGAGTGGATATATCCTCTATGCAGCCTCAAGTAAAGTATCTTAGCTTGGAGGAGACCTCTACTAGTTTAAAAACAGATCTGACACATGTCAGGGTCCATTGGCAGGAAGCGAGGATTCCAAAGCACTTTGGGAAGGTTAAGGTCTAAGGGTATGTCCACACTACCCGCCAGCAATCGACCTGTCGGGGATCGATTTATCGCATCTCATCTAGACGCGATAAATCGATCCCCGAACATGCTCCCTGTCAACTCCAGAACTCCACCAGGGCGAGAGGCGTAAGCGGAGTCAATGGGGGAGCCGCAGCCATCGATCCCGCGCCATGAGGATGGGAGGTAAGTCGATCTAAGATATGTCAACTTCAGCTACGCTATTCTCATAGTTTAAGTTGCGTATCTTAGATCGACACCCCCCCCCCCCAGTGAAGACCAGGCCTAAGACTCAGTAGTGCAGGGCATGTGCCATGGTGAACAAAAGAAGTGGTCAGATATCAAGCAGCCTTTTGAGGAGAGACTAACCAAACACCAGGAGGTCTGTGAGGCCACAGATGGGACCCTGCTGCCACTGACCCTGACCAATATTGAGCACCAGGTTTGATGCTGCTCCCCTCCGAAATGAACATGGGGGAAGAACAAGGATAATCATACAGCATTTGCTGTCCTCCTCACTGCAGCTGCAAGGCCATCACCCTCCTTGAGCTGGCAGATGCGCCACCTGGTCAGCACACGCAGCAAGAGAATACCGGGATCCCAGACACTGGGACCCATGCAGGGTCCACACTGTTGATGGATGGCTAGAGGACCCCCCCACTGCCATGGGGGAAACATGGCACCGTTCCCTATCACTCCAAAGGCTGGTATAGAAGGAGAGACACTTGGACTAGGACATCAAGGAGCACCAGCCCATGACAACCCCCAGAGGCTGCAGTACTAGGTGCCCCACTCAGGGGCAGGGGTTAGCCAGGTGAACTCTGAGACCCTCCAGACCAGGGTTAAAGGGAGCACTGTTCATAGCAGCACATGATGAATGGCCTGCCATACCAATCCTCTCTTGTGTGGGGTGGGAACAAGACAGGAGTGGACACTGTTTTCCAAACTCCAGGATGGAGGGATGAGGCAGGCAGTGCCCTCATCGCAGCAACATGGAAGTAACCAGGGTTGAGGGGGCTGGTGGGCCCCCCAGTCACCCTGCTGGGAGATTAATGGCGGGAGCCTGTGCAATCGATATAGAGTGTTAGGGGGTGGCCCCATTCAGGGCGCAGTAGAGCACTAGGGAACCAAGTTGATAATCCTGTAAGGTAATGGTCTATGCTCGTCAGATCACCAACAGACCAAGGAAGAAGGGATTTGGAGGCAGATGCAACTTGAAGTAGCCATTGCTTGGATATCACTACCAACCCCTAACAGAAAGGGCCTGCTGCCCCTCCATGTCCACTTCAAGGACAGAGTGCAGGCCACAGCAACCGCACCAAGACAGCCGTGTACCCCCCACCCCCGCCCCAAGTACAGTGCTGGCTCAGTCTCCAAATGGCCCCAGACAGAACACACCCACAATGCCAGTAGGCTTTCCAAAAACCTACGAGAGTACAACTAGTGCCCCATTGCCAGAGATTGACGATCATATCTAATTCCTATTGGCATGATTTAGTGGCTGGCTGGACCATCAAAAGGTCCTTCTCACCTGCCCTGGCTCGCCATCAGCCACCACAATCCCAGAGGAAAATCCTCATGGCAGGTGGCCATCCTGGGCCCCCAGTGGGCAGACCAGCCCATCCTCAGCTAGAGAAAGCACATCTGCTACTAAGCCACAAAGTTGCCATTGCCTCTGTTTCCACAGCTTTCTGCCTCGGTTTCCACAAGTTTTCTGCCAGCATAGTCATCTAAAGCCCTGGGATCATGAGTCAGAATCCTACCGACAGGATCTGCATGGACACTGCGGATCCATAAACTTCCTTCAGTTCCACTGATCATGAGATCTTGATACTTCTGCGGTATATACCTCAGGTATGTTTTCAATTGGCTCTCATAGAATATCAGGGTTGGAAGGGACCTCAGGGGGTCATCTAGTCCAACCCCCTGCTCAAAGCAGGACCAATCCCAAATGGTAGAGCTGTGTGATATAGCAACCTGCGTGGAACTTTAAGGGAGATCAGGTTGGAGGAGGGACAAGGTTGGAGGCAGCACCAGGAAGTCAGTCTGTGTGCACATGGCTTGAATGCTAAGCTGCACTTCCGGCACCTCTGTAAATAATTGCTTTAAGCTAGAGCTAGTTTAGTAACATCAGAATAGGAGTCCTCTTGTGTTATTACCCAGCACAAGGTACATCAAACTGGTGCTTACTTGTCTGTCCTAGCGCTTGCCTTCTGTGAAGTACCACAGAGGCTCAGTCATATGTCCTGTGCAACCTGACTAGGAAGCCATTAGTGGTGTTAGTGAACAGACGCTGGCTACAGTGCCTTCAGCATGCTGAAAGTGCCCAGCTCACATCTCCACCTCAACCCATCTGGCACAGTTCAGTGACTTGCAGTGTGTCTGGCTGAGCCACAGCCCAGATAGCATTGGGGTCGTGTTGGTAAACTCAGGGAAACAAATAGAAAAGGCCAGTTTTATATTGACTCCTGCCTTTTCTTACTGGGTTTGCCATTTGAGAGAGATCAGATGCTCAGCTGCGGCTGGATGCTCAAAACTGCCTTTTTTCAAATTTGCACTTGTAAAACGGCTGCAGCTACTTCTTTCAGATGCAGGCAATTCTATGTGACCTACTTAGAGAGCATTCAGGTAGTCTGAAGGGTTACATACATTTGACCATTCAGGAAATTAAATTAACAGAGAATGCAGCTGTCTGCTATTAAGTAGTACTTCATTTTATTACAGATTACATCACTGCTCTGAAGGCCAGACTGAGTTCAAATTAGAGTCCAGACAACAAAAATCCTATCAAGAAAGTACAATCCAGTACAAAACCCTGAATGCCATTAAAGGAAAAAAGAAAATTGGGTAGCTTCCTCTCCCCCCTCCCTCATTTTCGATTTCAGCTACAGAATTTCATCAAGAATACACATGCATAAAGCCACAGAAGCAAAATTGATCTGAATACATTGTAAGTGCTTATAGCTGTTGCTTATAACTGTTGCATAGACTACCAGACTAGCAAAAATTACCCTCCTGTCTCCAAAAACAGAGTGTATAATACAATGGGTGAAATATTTGGGAGACTAATGAAGTTAGAATGTAGTTTGTAGCTGTACAAACACATTAATATCTTTCATTGAAGCGATATAATTTAATCCTGCATTTGTTCTGAAGTCCAGATTATGAGCTGGGAAGGTGGAAGGAATGTTTGGAGGAGAGTTGCTTGCTAGCTAAGACAAACTTAACTGTGATGTTCTAATAGAATATCAGGGTTAGAAGGGACCTCAGGAGATCATCTAATCCAACCCCCTGCTCAAGGTAGGACCAAACCCCAGACAGATTTTTGCCCCCGATCCCTAAGTAGCCCCCTCAAGTACTGAGCTTACAACCCTGAGTTTATCAGGCCAATACTCAAACCACTGAGCTATCCCTTCCCCCCAGGGGCATGTGGGATTGCGAGGCACCTCAGCCTTTAGTGCGTAGCAGTCTTGTTTGTGCCAGCTGTGGACCAGCTCCCTGAAAGCACCCGCCCATGGCTGCACAAGCACTGCCTTCCAGCCTCAGTCTCTCTCTACAGGTAACCATAGATTACACACCAGTCCCCGTTTCCTTGGAACATTCCCTGCTGTCCAGCCCCGTCACCACTGAAAACTGGGAATTACCTACTGCTCCCAAGTGGCCTGCTGCTCCCAAAGAAATGCCCACCCCAGCTGTAACTTTCAGCTGAGGACCACCATTTTGCTTAACACCACAGCACTTAGATAATAAATGTACTCTCGCTTTCACTATAAAGAACAGGGATTCAAAGGGAAGTCAGAATATTAGAAACAAGTGTTACACATAAAACAAAATCAGCACACGCTTTCTAGAAACTAAACTGAATTAACAAGTTACCCTCTTGTCTAAAGCAGCTTCTCTTTACCCAAAGTTCTCTCCAGCGTTTTCAGCCACATCTGGGTGAGATTCCACTTTCATGAAGCAAATTTGCTGTCCATTCACTTCCTAGGTGAGCAATGCTCAGGGATGCTCAACGTCGTCCCTGCAATTAGACTCAAGCAAACCGTTGATGGGTACCTCAAAATATGGTTCTCCCCCATCCCCATGTTGCTTTTTTCCCTGTTATTTTTCTTCCTTTGAAGTTTTTGCAATCCTTCATTAACATTCATTTCAGACCGGTGATAGGAGACCCATTATGACCTCTACAATATGTAATTCACATGTAGACAGCTAGCTAAATAGGTCTTGTCTGACAGAAAACCTGCTTTTCACCTTCGCTGGTCACCAGTCCCTAGACAGACTTTGAACTTATTTTCAGTAAATATATGTAACTCCTTACATGGTATCTGAATACACGTTTCACACAGATATCAATGACCAGAGGGACATAGGCTTTTACTAGTGACCCCACATGACACTCATGCTCATTCACAATGTATCTACCCTTTACATCAAAGAGAGATGATCTTCTCTGGGCTACATCCATAGGCGATGAAAGCTTAACATGGAAAGTGGATGTCTGGAAGCCATTTTGTGATGCAATTAAGAACCACGGCAAATTAGATCTTGAACCCATGAAGACTGTTTTATGCTGTTCTTGCAGTACAAGGCAGCCTGGAATCTGGGTTAAAAGGCCAGTAAAGGATTATCCCAGTATTGAGAAATCCTCCAGTGACATCATGACACCATAGTGGCTTCTTCCTTCCTTCCATTCCCACTCCAAAGTACAGTTCTAGATACAAGGCTGTTCCCTTGGAGATTTTAAGTTTTACTAAGCATCTGCCCTTTTTTAAAAGTGTCATATCCCCACTACCAAAACCCAGTAGCTAATTTTTAATGTGTTTTCAGGATAAAGCAGTGCATTTATCTGTGACAAAGTGTTCGTACCTTTAATTAAAGGAAATTTCCTTCAAATACCATGCAGGTTGGCAGTGGGAGAAAAACACAAGCTAGATGACAGAAGCAGCTAGAGGGATGTGCAGAAGAAACCAATAAAAGGTGCAGCTGATCTGGTGCAGCAGGGGAAGGGTCCTTTTAAATTGATACGTGCATTGTAAAGCCATGTTGTAGCAAATGCTGAACTGGGCTGTGACAATCCAGGAAGCAGGGATATCACCCTAGGTCAAATTATAACAGGTAATGTGCCATCTTAAAACTTGTACTATTGCATTATGGAGCCACGTTCTCAGCCAGCGGCTCTCAGAACTCTTATGAGCCAAGTTAGTTGCACAGGTTTTAACACTTGGGCAGGCATCCTCATGGGCTCAGACACTTCTTCAAACTGTGATTTCTCTGGCTCTATTCTTTGCCAATGTACCCTACCCAACTATGTTGCAAATCGCTGCATGTAACACGCTATTTTTGGTTATAAAAGCCCCAGCAGGGAGGCACATTTATTTTGAAAGTAGCTCATTATCTCCCTTCACACTCTTGATTCTAGTGTTTCTTGTTTTTAAAAGCTCTGTTTAAAAGCTTCCAAGCAAGTGCTTTGCCCGCCTCAATGGCGCATTGACATTTGGATGGCTCCGATTGCTTTAAGGCTTATAAGTTTACATGAACTTGGTTCTCTTTCAATCCCTACCAATACTCAAAACTCGAGACTAAAGTTCCATTTGGCTTTGGACAAAAAGCCAGAAATTTGGGGCTGTTGCCTTATAAAAAACAAAATTGACTTCCATAGCAATGTAACAAGATCCCGCAGAGCCTGTTCTATTAGCACTGGATCCTGTGACTGTCTGATGCACAGCAGGGAGATCTACCGCCATATAAGCAGCAGCAAAAGAAAAGCACTGCACGGAGCCTGGCCCCGGTCAGAGGGTCTGTCCCTGAGTGTACACTGGGCTGTTTGGACGTTGTCACCAGAGTTCCTTCCTCTTGGCTCTGGTCAGGGCCCCAGCACCTGCTCTACGATGTCGGGGTGGTTTTCCTCCTCCAGTTCCAGACCCAAGAGACTCAGCTCTCAAGCTGGACCCCGGATTGTCCGCCTCTTCCTGTGGGATCAATGAAGAGAACGAGATGGGAATAACACAATGGAATCGTCTCAAAGTGGGGGTCAGACTCTTTTCCTTCGAGGCCCTTAGCAGGCTGTGGCGTGAAACTGAGTTCACAAGTAGAAAGAGAGGAATGTTTCACTCTCAAGGTAAGTCAGCATCAGGGCTTCCCTTCAGGGTGAGGCTGTTGGGCAGCAGTCTTCTGGGGAGCTCCTGCCTTCAGCCAGCCTTCTCTCCGGGAGCTCAGGACTGAAGTTCTGCTCTGCTCTCTGGTCTGCCATCGGCTGAACCGGGTTCTTCCCTTTTAAGCTCCTCCCTCCAATCCTGACACCTCTCACCTAAGCCCCCATTGGCTTGTTAAACCCGTGTTGCCCAGTGTGGGGTTTGTATGCCCCATCACAGAACCAGGGTTGTTGTATACCCCATCATAGAACCACAGGGGGGAGCTCAATGGTTTGAGCATTGGCCTGCTCAACCCAGGGTTGTGAGTTCAATCCTTGAGGGGGCCACTTAGGAATCTGGGGCAAAATCAGTACTTGATTCTGATAGGGAAGGCAGGGGACTAGACTCAAAGACCTTTCATTGTTCTAGGAGATAGGTATATGTCTATATATTAAACCACCGGTGCTGTCAGGTGTCCACGGTGTGGCTACCTTAGTTTTTTCACATGTGCTGATTAACACGACAACATTTCAAAGCTGCAGACGCAGAAGCATTCCCAAAATGGCTGTGCCCATTCCCAACAATCAGCCCCATCCCCCTTCCCTGGGAAAGCCTGGGAGAACTCACGAGTCTTGCTGTATGCTCTGTTGGCCTCTGCTCTCCTCCCTATGGGCAGAGTCACAATCCGAGCAGAGCTGAGTTGAAAAGGCAAATAGGCCATACTCCCCTGCAGAGCTGAATAAGGGCTCTGACAACCTAGCCCTTATAAACCAACACACACACACTTTACACAACAGCTATAGCTCTGGAAAAAAAAATGCCAGTGGCACTATGGCTAATGTCTGTTCTGCCACAGAAGTCCCAAGCACAATAGGCCTCTGGGGACCACACTAATGTAAGCTCAGTGGCAAAAATGTTAGTGCAGACTTAAGGATCCTTGGTGGTCTGTCATCCCCTTGCAGAATGTGGAATTGAGCAAAATTCAAAACTTCTGTAAACCAGGAATACATAGCGAAGGTTGCCCATGCAACCTTAACTCTGCCGTTTTTCAGCAATACCCCAATACACCCCACTAACACACACACCTTTATTCTGCCAAGGCCAGAGTTGCTGAAATGTACAAGCTTTTCACTTCCTTTTCTAACCTATTCACTCTCACCCATAGGATTCCTCTATGTTCAAGCAGGAAACATCACCCTAAAGTCTTCAATCCCTGCTATACAAATGTTTCTATTGCCTTTCCTTTCTGCATGCAACCCAACTCACATGCAGGGCCTGGAGCGAAAGACAACTATGTTGTGGAATGGTGCTCCTGGTTAGAGGGTGGAGTTTGGCAGGACCTGCCAGAGAAATCAAAGACAGGGGTTCTGTTCCAAAATACTGTTGGACAGAAAGATCCTTTAGCCCCAGGCAATAGCTCTACCCCACCTTCATGAGGTGCACAGCTTATGTTTCTTTGCCACACAGTACACATTTTCTGGCCAGCCATGAACCCTATAATTTCTCTATTAATGTTTTTTTGCCACTTAATGGCTTTCATATCAATGTAGTGATTATTCAGACGCTCAGCCAAATCAGAAGGAACAATCACAGCTCCTGAGCACAATCCTCTGATGCGGTCCAGATCCGCTCTCCTACATCGCATGAGATGTGCGCCAGGAATAAAAGGGCCAGATCATTTCCACCCAAGTGAATCACCTCAACCTCCAGTAGATCACAGCCTCTTAAGTCACCGGCCAGATGCTGCTGAGTGGACAAAACGTGTAGCTCTGGGTTCAATAGCTTCGCCATTTGTACTGGGCACCCACTGGTGGGAAGGAACTTGTGGCATCCACACATCTTCCATAGCTGAATATGGAGACCTCAGAGGATCTTGGTCACAATGGTAAAAGCAGGACAGATCAAAGCAAAGTAATATCTAAAGAAAGCTCCAGATCTGTGACTGTCCATAAAAGCCCTCAGTCAGTGCACAGGAGTGATGCACATCATCAGAAGAATCAATACATAAAGAAAGCTGTGCCGTGTTTTGCTGTGGACCTACATTAATACCGAACCATGGCTTTGAACAGACGCACACATGTCCTTCACTAACCACAGAATCTGAAAACTGCTCTAAGGGGAAGCGGGACTTCTGGCGTGCTCTGGTGGCATTCAGTGGCTTGGACAGTTTCTATGGCCATTGTCAAGGTTAGCAATCTCCCAGGAGATGGCACCCAAGATGTCAAGGTTATTCTGAAACAAACATGGAAAGGTAGTAGAGACACACAAGGTCACACTGCTGGAGATGTCAGGAAGAGGAGTGCATTCTGGAGCAAAATGGACAGGGACTAGCCCCAGCTCTGTCTTTGGCCTTTTGGGTGATGGTGGGCAAATCACGTCGCCTGTTTCCCCCTCTGTAAAGTTGGGATAATGACACTAATCTTCTTTATTAAGCACTTTGGGATATAACCAATTAAAAATGCTATAAGAGCCAAAGTATTATAGAAGAGAGACTGTTCCCCACATCTACAGGGAGACTACATCACTGTCATATGCTAATTACCTAATTGCCCCAACACTGGACCCTTCAGAAGCCCAGACTTTTCCAAGCAACAGGCAATATAACATCATTAGGGTCTGAGAATGAGAGGCAGCAGATGGGCACTGCTGAAGGAAAAATAGGACATGCTCAATCCAGGGTTCATATTATACATAAATGCTATCAATACATTTATGGAAGAGTACGCCTCTTGCCTTAGTGCCAAAAGGCAGACATGGGACAGGCAATGAAAAGTCATGCCAGTGAGCATAAGTGCCGCGTAGTCACAGGCAAGGATCAAGAAGTAGAGCCTGCTGCATGAGATGCCGAGAGACGAGAGGGGTCCCTTCAGAAGTCAAGCATGGATAACAGGACTACTTCCACAGCTATAGGTGCAGGCAGATCCTTTTCTAAACAGCTATCCTAGAAGAAGGAGACCTTGTCAACTCAGAAATGAGAAGTGGCAAGACAGTAAGTTATCTTTGGTGGAGACCCATCTCCACATAAAAAAGGCAAGCATTATTCACAGGTGTCAATCTTATCCCTCCACTGATTCAAATCTAGCACCATCAATCTTACTTTCATGGTCCTTCAAAAGGTTTGTTAACATTTTCTCTTCCCATATCCACACTTTGTTTTTGGGAGGGGGGGGAGAGGAAATCTGCTAAGAGATGTGTCTCATGTGTCTCAAATGGTTAACAAATGCACTCCATGAAAGGAAAGTGGGCGGGGGGGGGCGGGGGGGCGGGGAGGTGGTCCTGAGAAATGAGGTAAATGCCAAAAGTTCAAAGAACTGACAATTCAAGCTTTTAGCCACTGGTGGTGATAGACAGGTTTTGGGGACAAATTTCATACCCTGCCAATTTTTTCCTCTTCATATACAGCAAATTAGTATGTGGTTACTTGAAAGGTTTTAGTTTTCTATGTCTTGTTGAGGCCACTTTCTCAAAACCATTTTTGCACCTCTTTTGTTGTGTCCCATTGATCTGTCTTATTCAAACCCTTCTTCCCTCACTGAGCTACCATAGCATTTTCCTTAAACAAACACTATATTAAGGAAAACTCAACCTCTTTTGGTACCCACTTGACTTCTGGTATCAGCAAATATTTGTTGCACAGCATCCAGCTGCTATGTTCTTCATGTTTAATTAAGCTCTAACCCTTGGGAAGAGATTTAAATAAGTTTTGGATCCAAGGCCAAAGTGCTCTTTGCTTTTTCAGAGAGTTTTTCCAATGTTTTGCTAAACTAACAAACACCATTGGAAACCTATTGTCTACACTTCTCGACTTGCATGCAGACCAGAGAGCCCATTTGAGAGAGATTGCTATTTGTTCTAAGAAGTGTTTAATCTTTTTTAATTTCTTTACATTTTGAATTTCAATAGGTCAATCATTTTTTCTGTTCTGCAGTATCCCATAATCTTTTTGGTCTGCACAGCACATACCCTCCTTCCCATGAGCTCTCAAGCTACTGAGCTGGACAGATGTTCCCAAATTCTGTGCCCTTTAACTTGCAGTGGGGGGTTTCATTTCAGTGGTTCATCCTTTAATTTTGTTACAAAAAACTGTTCCAGGTGTACCTGAGAGACGGTTGCTCACAGTGTAGAGCATTGCTGACTACAATAATTCTCAGTCCTTAAGTGCTGGGTGTGCAGGTGGTTATTCAGCCATAAGCAGGCATGGAGTTATGTGACTAATGACTGAGCCACATAGGGGCTTTCTGTAATCCAGGCACCATTTCTGCTTAGCTTAAAATTATTTTGGCACTGATAAAGTGATCCACCCAAACAAGGTAGTAGACAAAGAGGGAGACCCCATGGGCCTATGGCAGCAGAGAAAGGATTATATTGCAGTTCATTTCAAGGTGGTGTTATAACTGTAGTCTTTTCTGGTAAGAGAAGGAGGCTTCTCCCTTCACGAACTGTAAAAACCATTAAAGAATGGGCCTTTGTCCCATGAGGTCTAGATGTTACCAGCAGGAGTGTTTTCTTTTTTTCAGTGACCAGCTAGAATGGTTAAAAGCAGCAGCTCAATGTTATCCAGGTATTTGTTTATTTATGGGAAGGAAGCAAAGATTTCAGGACCGGCTGGGTTCTTTTAGTCCAGAATTGGGGATGTGTTTCCTCACTTAGGACAGTTTTTCAGTAGTTTAATCACACCCTCTCCCAGAATCCCACCGAAGATGTGAACCTTCTGAGTTACAGTTTAATGCTCAGGAGGCACATGGTAGTTGTGAAGCATATAACATTGACAGACGCTTTGCCCAAGTCTAACCCATTATTGCTGTTTAACAGCACAATAACTACACAGATCCATACAAAAGAGGCCCTTACATATATTTCCCTCTGACTTTCCTCACCACTTCAGAGCCTTCTTTGGGCTGGGGTCAGATCTTCTGGGGTTGTCTAGGTCCATCTGCTGCAGGTCTGAAACATGGAGCTTTCTTCCTTAGCTTGCCTTCTTTGATGTTGGTCTATCCCTTACCTTCCTCCTGCTCAAGCTTCCCTGGGAGGCTTTGAGTCTACTTCTATATTCCCCTATGGACACTTTAGCTTCTTTGTTCTGCTTGGTAACTTTCCACTCTCCACTCCCCCGCCCCTCAGAAAGGTAGGGTAAACTGGTTTCCTCCTAGGATACAGTTAGTCTTTATGATAACTCTTAACTGGTCAATATTTAAGAACTCATTGTCCCTGGTCCAGTGAGATCTTGCTTTCAAGCTTGTAAGCTAAAGTAGATAAAGACCTAGAGATATTCTATGATGCTATGAAGCTTGCTGTAACTCCATAATATTCAAAGACAGATTCTCAAAATCATGTTATAAATGATATTTTAGGTTTCCCACGTCATATTTTAGGTTTCCCACGTCATATTGCTTTTCAAAGTGTATGGAAGTTGGGTTTTTTTATTCTCTCTCTCTCTCTCACACACACACACACACACACACACACACACTCTTTGAGGTATTTGTTCTGTCACTATCTTGGTGACCTTGGACCTCTTGTTGACTTATAGTACATCTGAGATGAGAGTAGCTGGCAGGTCTAACATAATCAAGCCTTAAGGATTTCACCTCTCTTCAGAAGTGAGTACATTATTAATTTCCTGATGCACATACACAGGAGGCCAGTGTAATTAGTGCCAATATGAACCATCACCTATGGATTGCTGCCTGTCGACTTCAGAAGCCTGTCCAGTCTTAGAATGATGACTCATTTCTTGGCTCCAGAAAGGTAGCAAGCCATCGTGTCATTCTGCAAGGGACAGGCAGACCTTCTTTCAATTCTTTTGAGTCTGACTCTCCAACAAGGATCTCCTTGGACAACTGGAGAACTCTTTGGAGGCAAGCTTGATTTTCATACAGGTTGGGCCAAGCTGCCATCTACAGGTGTCCCATACATCTCTGTTCCCTGGGATCTGCTGTACCTTGAGAGGTATATTCCAAAGATTCCACACTGAGGAGTTGGCATCAATTCAAAACTTTTATCTGCATGGAATTCGTCCCAGTTCTCTTCTCGCCAGTGGCCACAGCCTGCCTATCTTTATTTCCAGCCATGTAGAATGCCTCCATAGACCTTCATGGGCTAAAGCTTTGTGGCCTTCTGCAAGGGACCCTGCTTACTCAGGGGCTCATGGCCCAGTTATGCAGCCTGTACTCAGAGAGCAAACTATCAATCAAGTAACCAACAGATGAACCAAACACACCACTTAACGAGTCCTGCTACCTACAAGCACAGAGTTTGCAGCTACTCCCTCCAATTCTCCCCATTAGGTGTGTCTGTTCATGGCTAATAGGGGAACCTTGAGTAAGAATAGAGAGGTTTTTACTTCTGTATTTGGCACTGGTGCAAATGCTGCTGGGATACTGTGTCTAGTTCTGGTGTACACAATTCAAGAAAGATGTTGCTGAATTGGAGGGAGTTCAATGAAGAGATACAAGAATGATTAAAGAATTAGAAAAGGATACATGAAATCAACAGCTCTTTGAGTCTATCAAAAAGGTAAGGGGGGTGATTGCATCTGTCAATAAGTACCTACTTAGGGAACAAATATTTAATGATTGACACTTCAGTTTAACAGAGAAAGGTGTAACAAGCTTGAGTTATGGCTTGAAGTTGAAGTTAGACAAATTAAACCGGAAATAAAGTGAAGGTAATTAACCACTTAAAACAGTGAAGGTAATTAACCACTGAGGCAATTTACCAAGGGGTGTGGTGGATTCTCCCTCACTGGCAATATTTAAAATGAAGATTCTCTCTTTTCAAAAAATATCCACTCTAGCATGGAGCTGGGGCAGGCAGGGATCCTGCCTTAGCGGCAGCCCCACTACACTGCCAGAGATTGCAATTGAATGGGAGATCCTCTAGGATTGACCAGTTGGTGACCACTGCTCTATGGATTGTGTTATATACAAGGAGATGAGACTAGATAATCACAACGCTTCTCCGGGGGAGTTTTGGAGGGAGTTTAGAGGGAGAGTAAGATACTTTCCTTCTAGCTGCAGCACTACGGGTAATATTAAGATGGCCAGCAATGGAACAGTGAAGGGTGACCTGCAATGAATGTGCCATGTTCTCTTTCCTACCTCAATAGAGAAGGGATTTCATGTGCATGAAGTGCAAGTTGGTGGCTGTGGTGGAGGAGAAGATTCTTGCATTGGAGGGGAAAGTTGAGATGCTTCTGAGAATCAGAAAAGCTGAGGAGTTCCTAGAGAACCAGGCTTACGAAACGCCATTACCCAAGGCTCGAGGAAGAATGGAGCTGGCCACAAATAGGGTGACCAGACAGCAAGTATGAAAAATCGGGACAGGGGGTGGGGGGTAATAGAAGCCTATATAAGAAAAAGACCCAAAAATCGGGACTGTCCCTATAAAAAAGGGACATCTGGTCACCCTAGCCACAAAGGAGTTGGTGAGATTGAAAATCAGAGAAGAGGCCTGTCAGTCATAACCACCAGAGGTAGGTGTAACAACAGCATTCTGTACAACTGGAGACAGATTAGGAACTGGCTGTGGCCATCAGCGATAAGAGGACCAGGAGGAATTCCAGAAGTTTTGACTTACCGGCACTCCCCATTACCCCAATATGCCAGATAAAGCTTTAACTGTACATAGAATAAAAATAAATGGAAGAAAGGGAAAGTTGATAGTAATGAATATCAGAAGTTAGGAATTGTAGAAAATTGACAAGAGAAGCAAAGGGACACAAGGAGAAGTCTGTGGCAAGCAAAGTTAAGAATAAGATGGAATTTTAAAAATATATAGGGAACAAAAGGCATCGTGACAATCCATCACTAGAGGGAAATGGTAGAATTATTAATAATGCAAAAAAGGTAGAAGCGTTCAATAAATATTTCTTTTCTGTATTTGGGGAAAGCAGATGATATAGTCTCATCATATGATGATAAATCTTTATTCCACTTGTATCTCTGGAGGATGATACACAGAAGCTACTAATGTTAAACACTTAAATCAGCAGGTCCAGAGAACTTGCATACAATTGTTTTTAAAAAGCGGGCTGAGGAGCTCGCTGGACCATTGATGTTCATTTTCAATAAGTCTTGGAACACTAGGGAAGTCTAGAAGACTGGAAGAAAGCTAATGTTATGCCGGTTTTTAAAAACTGGCAAATGTGATGACCCAGGTAATTATAGGACTGTCAGCCTGTCGTAGATATCAGGTAAGATAATGGAATGGCCAATACAGAGCTCTATTAATAAAGAAGTAAAGAACAGGAATGTAATTAATGCAAATCAATATGGGTGTGACATTCTATGCCTTGGGGGGCGCATCCTGTAACCCCCATATTCCTCATTTTTATATAATTGTGATACAGCATATAAAGCAGGCCGTGTGAGGTATCAGGGGAAAGGTGATGATCTGCTGAAAGTCATTTTTCTACCTAAATATGTATATCATTAATGCATATGAAGTTGTGAGAATGTATTGTATGGTTGTCACTAAAATATGCTGTGGGTTTGGGAGGTGTTGACCTGAATTTGCTGGGTGAATTTTTATGGCTCACCACTGATCGTATCTGACCAGAAGATTTATAGGTTCTTATCCAATTCATACTACAGAGTTTAAGAACTCAGAGTTCTATATCGGGAGAGGATTCTTGGGGTACTCGGCAAGAATGCTTACACTGAGGACAATACCAAATTGATAAAATCTTTATTGCCATTAACATAAAACAAGGAATGCAATGAAACTTATAACTACAAAACAGTAAAAGAATTCCAAAACTCCTGCCAGTAACATTTCTATTATAAGTACCTTAACCTACCATACTCGCACCCTTCCTTGGGAGCCCGGTACTAAGAGGTGAAGGACCACCCTCACTCCTGGCATGCCCGATTACGGGATGGTACTGGCTTCCCCGATGGTTAGGAATGTTGAGTAGTTACTGCATAAACTAAGCTAATAGATAGATGATTGATAGATGATAGATAGATAGTCTCAAGAGTAAAGTACTCCAAGAAACCGAAGCTTCAGGAGTTAGAAGAGTATAGAGCTTAGAACCAGAACTTAGAATTTAGAGGAGCGAGAGCTTATCTCAAAAACTATCCTAAAAGACTAACTAACCAACCCTTATAGGATATTTTATAGGATCCTGATCTATGTAATTCAGGCCCAACCTACTATACTCAAATCTTGTTTCTGTACCCTAAGAAATTTATGGGTACCCTTCTCCTATAGGTTAGTGGATTGTGACACTTCCTTTCTAAATATATTAATAAGAATTATCTCACTCCAAAACTGCCACCCTAGGCTCTCTTGATGATCTCGAGTTGTGGTGTACCCTGCGGTTACCAACCAGTTGTAAGAGCTGGATAAACCTGTGATGTGATGTGGATAGTTCCTTCCTTTGGTTCCCCAAAGTTCAGGGACCATTCTTAATGGTGCCAAAGGTTACCAGCTTTTATGCTAACATATTTATAACTGATTATACTTTTTGCTATATAGCAGATCTTACAAGCCGGTAGGCTTCTTGCAGTTCAGCAAAACTTATTAGGAAATACATGTCTCAACACATCCTAAATTCCAATGAATTAATACTGATAAAATAGAAGAATAAAATGGATTAATATTAGAAAAAGAAACATATTAATTAATACTGCTGGCTGAATTAGAAGGATAATAGCTAGCAAAATAATCCTATGGGCTACAGAAGTGCCCAAATACTAGCTCTCCAGAGGGACAAAGGAGGTAACTAGCACCCAGGTGGGTGCTAACCAGACATCACCAGCCATTGTCCAGCAGAGGAGTTACAATTCAATGATTCACTCACAGGAGACACACCGGGGTATTGCTTCACTTTGTGACTCAGCAACACCCACCAGACATGCCTGGACTTGTGTTCTCCAGCCACATGGACTAAGGGTATAAAACAAAACACAGGGGCCCCATGCTTGGCCTTTCCCCTGTCCCCACCTACGCTGCAATCAACAAGGACACTCAGAGGACTGAAGACTCCAGCAGAGGAGACTGGCCCAGGTTTAAGGGACAATCGTGTATATTAAGGATGCAATATCCAGTGGGGTGAGAAACTGCTTAATCTAGATGTCACCCAGTCTAACAGGGTTGAGAGTTGAGGCTGCATGCTTATGTTTTCTTTTGGTAACTAACTGATTTTTTGCCTATACTTATAATCTATCTTTTGTAGTCAATAAACTTGTTTTACTGTTGATCTTTACCAGTGAGTTTGCCTGAAATGTTTGGTAAATCTGATCAGGTTTGCAAAGGCTGGTATATATCCACTTTCCATTGATGAAGTGGTGAACCAATTAATAAAGTTGCACTGCTCGCCCTGAGCGGTGCAAGATGGTATATTCCTGAGGTACCGTTCTGGGAGCTGGGGGGATTTGGCTCTGGTGCCTTTCTCTGGGCTGGTCTACACTGGGGGGGATTGATCTAAGATACATAGCTTCAGCTATGCTATTCATGTAGCTGAAGTCGAAGTATCTTAGTTCGACTTACCTGGCCGTCCTCACGGCGGAAAGTCGACTGCCGCGGCTCCCCTGTCGACTCCGCTTCACCTCGGCAGGAGGACTGAGTACAGGCGTCGATTCAGGGATCGATTTATCGTGTCTAGACGAGACACAATAAATCGATCCCCGATAGATCAATTCCTACCCGACGATCTGGCAGGTAGTGTAGAAGTGGCCTCTGTATGATATTTGAGTGGCTCTGGCAGCATTCATGCAATCTGTCTGGGTGTGGGGCTCCACATGCAGTTGTGCAGAGTGCTAACAGCACCTGGAAGGGTTTGCTGCTTGTCACTAGCAAAGCACTGTGAGAGACAGCCCAGGCTGGAGAGTTAAGGGGACACAGTGGTCCCACAGTCCCAGGCTGCACCCCGGGATCCTGTCACAAGGGGTTTAATGGAAAATAGATCCTGTCAAACTAACTTGATATCTTTTATTATGAGATTACTAGTTGGGCTGGAATGGGTAATAACATTGACATAGTAGACGGACTTGGCAACACATGACATTTTGATAAAACACTAGAATATAGTATTAACATGGCACATATTAATGGATTAGAAACTGGATAACTGACAGGTCTCAAAAAGTAACTGAAGTAGCCTTAAGAAAGGCTCCCGCCGCCGCCTTTACAGACAACGTCCCCCTCAGCAGAAATACACAGTGCTTTGTCCAATACTGAGTCTGGGACCCTGAATTTGTCAGGAGTCACTTTTTTTAAAAAATCAGGAAAGTGACTAAATTGCAGTGTCTCTTCCATCTCTTGCTTTGTACAAGCTGCTCTTTGTGTAGATTCACCTAAGCAGAATCAGCCTTTCATCCACATGGGCTGGGGCAGGATTTAGTTACCACCTTCTTCCCCCACACCTCACCCCCGACATAATTAAAGGAAACCTTGTTATAATTAACCTTGTTAATACATCTGTATTGTGATGTGTGTAGGAGCCCCAGTCATGGGCCATGCCCCCATTGTGCTCACTGTGGTTCGAGCCCAGAACAAAGATGGTTTGTGGCCCAAAGACCTTATGATCTAATTCCCCTGGCACTCCCAAATTCCCAATGTACTTGGCAGCCACACAGGCCACCCATCCACTTCAGAAAAAAATTCATTAGTGCCAGGCGTTCTGGAATAGTATCGATGGCTGTTTATCCCGATTGCAGAGGAGACCGAGTGTGTGGGTGTTGTGCAAAGCCACAGCCATCTGACAGACCAAGATAAATGAATGCTCAATAGTTCAGCATCGAATCTCTCTCTCTAGGGAATTGTTGCAGCTTCATTAGATTTTCCCCTTGTTTCAGTAAAGCCTTACCTTTGTTACTGGTGTATTTATTAAAATCTCAAGGATGCTCTGCTGAGTAAATGAACAAGCTGACAGAACTGAACCTATTTGGGGGAAAAAATCTGTACCCCTATTTCCAGAGACACCGATCTTTTTCAACATGGAGTGTGGACTCAAAGGGGTCCAGAGGAAAGATGCAGGCTTCTTGGGCACGTCTGCTTGAACCAGCTCCTACCATAGCCATAAACATAAGAGTCTGCCTGCACATTAATCAACCTTCCGATGTGTAAACTGGGAATTTTGATTACCTAATTTACACTGCCTCCTCACTTGCTGCTATTTAGAATGACATCACTACGGGGCCGTATTCTGCACTGTTAGCCAATACTTATTGGCTGACACTG